>NW_025854794.1:0-2906 GCF_002878395.1 Capsicum annuum
TCTTATGACAAAGGTAAAAGGTAACTTCATGGTAGTCTTGTGGCATGTAGAGATGGCCACTCGTCCCTGCCATAAGAAGGTAACTTTATGGTAATTTATAGCTCATAGGGATGACTACTCGTACCCGCAATAAGAAAGGTAAAACGTAACTTTATGGTAATCTTATGGCGTATAGGGACGACTTATTCGTTCCTGCCAAAAGAAAAGGTAACCTTATGGTAATCTTATGGTGCATAGGGATGGCTACTCGTCCCCGCCATAAGAAAAGACAATTTCATGAAGATTGGAAGGTAAACTCAAGAAGGTTTAAAGGATTTAAAGACTTCAACTTATAGATCAAAGAACCTAATGACTCAAATTTTCAAACTCTGAAAGCTTCAATATGGCAGACTTGAAGACTTCAACTTATAGTCGCAGAGCATCTAAAGACTTCAACTTATAGACTTCGTGAACTTGCAGGTTTCAATATGGTGAAGTTGAAATCTCCAACATAAAGACATAGTGAATTTGAAGACTTCAACTTATATACATAGGTCATTTGAAGACTTCAACTATCAGACTTCGTGAACTTGCAGGCTCTAATATGGTAACTTGAAAGCTACAATATGAAGATTTTGTGAATTTGAAGACTTCAACTTATATGCATAGGTCATTTAAAGACTTCAACTATCAGACTTCGTAAACTTGCAGGCTCCAATATGGTAACTTGAAAGCTCCAACATGAAGACTTAGTGAATTTAAAGACTTCAACTTATACGCATAAGTCATTTAAAGACTTTAACTATCAGACTTAGTGAACTTACAGGCTCTAATATGGTAACTTGAAAGCTCCAGCATGAAGACTTAGTGAATTTGAAGAATTCAACTTATATCCAAGAAGCTTATACTTCATAGGGATTTGCCCCCATTGAGTCACCAACACTTGGTGCAAGTCTGAAGATTAATGATGTTAAAAGTCTTTTGAAGACTGAATTTTTCATATGAAGGGGAACATGTATTTTTTTTTGACACTCTACAACTGAACTCAGAATAAAATTCCAAGCGCCTATCTACCTCAATGAAGAGAATCAAGTTATAACGTAGTTCTGGGGTGAGTGTTTTTTTATTTTTTTATTTTTTTTTGTGTCCTAACTTTTGCCTAGGCCATCTCTTTCGAGGTTTTCAACCTAGCGGACATTTTTTTTAGCCGTTCACAGTTTATATTCTTGCGGGCCAGGAGTAGACATGCAGTTTATACTCGTGCCTTAAGGAGTGTCGTCTTTCTTCAAGGATAGTACATCTTCAAGAACTTGGCATTGATGGGGCCAATCCTCACGCCATCTGCATCGACAATCTTCTAAGCACCATTTGAATATGCCTCTTATACAACATATGGTCCATCCCACTTCGGGGTGAATTTTCCCCCAGATTTACGAGAAGTGATAATGGGTCTTCTTACTGCAAGGACTTGATATCCAACTTGGAAGCACCTCAAGCGAACTCTTTTGTTGAAAGAATGAGATATCCGGGCTTGATAACATTCAAGATTTTGTTGAGCCTCCGGCCTCTTTTCATCAAGCGCTTCTTGTAGACACCTAATTCTGTCCCTCCCGAAGACCCAAGTTACACATTTTTATCCCTGTGTTACCACGTGCCCTCACCTGTATGATTATATCCCATAAAAATACAAAATAACAAACCCACTAACAAATCTAATCCCCAATTATTCTTTTGTAACAAAATTAACCACCCCTCCTATCAATTTTGGACAACACATCACTACCCCATGCCACATACCCTACCCCACCTACCCTACCCCAATACCCACCCTTACCTCATATATACACACATACACACAAAAATAAAAAAAGAGACCTCAGCATATAAAAAAAAGGGGCCAAATACCCTTATTCTCTCTTCCCGATCCATCCTCTCTATCGCCGCCACCCATCGACGAACCAGTCCACCGCCATCATCACCGTCCTCCTCCCTTCGGAACCAACGTTCTGCCCCAACAAACTAGAGAAAGCCTCTGCTCACCGATGAAATAGTCTGCCTCCCTCCATCGCCGGCGAAATAGTCACCACCATGGGCGAACACTGCCGGCCGGCCAGGGATCTGGGCCCAATCAAAAACCAAAAAAGAGGGGCCGCATCAGAAGCTCTCTCTCTCGGTCTACGATCTCTCTCCTCTCTCTCTGGAGAGATACCGTCGTTGCTTCAACCACAACGACGACGTCCATCCCACCATCGCCGTAGCTAGCTCCTCTCCCTTCTCCCGCTATGACCAATACCACCATACCAACACCAGCAATCCCACTGGAATCAGCGCCA
Source organism: Capsicum annuum (assembly GCF_002878395.1). NCBI lineage: Eukaryota > Viridiplantae > Streptophyta > Magnoliopsida > Solanales > Solanaceae > Capsicum > Capsicum annuum. The sequence continues at coordinate 2,313 of NW_025854794.1, forward strand.
AAATCCGATCGGAAAATGCCAGGGGGTCGCCGGAACTGTGTTCTTCGACCGATTAGCTGGAAAAACATTAAGACGTCAAAGACTTGCCAGAATCTAACCTATTTCCATCAATTTTTGGCCACTGTTAGCTCACCGGGGTTCAAGTCGTGCTGGTGTTCATTTTCTCTTGGATTTTTGTAGATTCGGGTTCGTCTATCTGGGTGATTCATTATTGAAATTGGGTTTTGGGTTCATCTTTTGTCGTTCCTGGTTCGGGATTTGGTTTTCTATTCATCTCAACCAGTTTTGGGTTTCAAAGTCCTTGATATCGAAGTTGGGATTCGTCACTATTGAGGTTCTGTTCCAAGTTCTAAAGTTCGGGCCTTCTTAAATGTTATTATCAACGAAATCGACTATCGAAAGGTCCAATTCTACTCTTTTCCTCTTCTATTTTATTGTTACTATGCTTCGGTGTTTGGATTAAGCTTCGAGTGTTGTTTGATACTTGTTGGTGATGAATGCATGTTGTTTTGGTTGGTGATATGGTTGTTATTTTGATATTAAATCGTTGTTTAATGTCATTGAAAAGTGATGGTGGGTCGTTGAAATAGAAAT
>NW_025854795.1:0-1198 GCF_002878395.1 Capsicum annuum
TTGTTTAATGTCATTGAAAAGTGATGGTGGGTCGTTGAAATAGAAATGATGAATTGTGAAAAATTTAGTATAAAAATAAAAATTGGGGCGGAATTGAGAATTTGATAAAAGTGGTGAATTTGGATTGATTAAAGACTTTTGGTTTAATTTGGTTTAAATATAAATAAGGTTGAAATGGACTTGGGGAGCGAGAATTAAAATTTGATATAATTGGTGATTTGGATTAGTTGATTTCATTGTGTGTTCAACTTGAAACGAGCGCTAATTGAACTTGGTAGTATCGTGATACGCAGATTGGTTTAGGAAAAGGTAGGTTGGGTAGGCAAGATGTAGGATTTGTAATTGTTGAATGGTGAAACGTTTGTGGAATGGTTTTGATTTATACGTTGACATCTATTGTATTAATTTGGCTGGGGAATGCCCCAAAGTATCTGTATATATTTATTCACCGGGGAATGCCCCGAAGTACCTTGTACTTGGAAGATGTTCGTGGTGAAGGCCCGAGGCGTCGGGTGAAGCGGTAGAGCGTAGTCTAGAGTAGACTAGATTTATATTTCCGCATTATTTATTTTTGGACTATAATTGGACTGGACTTTCACATTTTTGGTTTTCTTCGTTTTGTCTACTGTTTTGATTATTTTGCGTGCTTTTGTGTGATTTATACATTTTGTAATGCCAAAATAATCGATACACTCTACCAAGCGACCGTGGTTGAACCACGGGATCGAGAGGTGCCTAACACCTTCCCCTCGGTCAGCAGAATTCCTTAGCTGGAATCTCTGTTCGCAAACCAGTTTAAAGAGTCAAATGGTTTTTGGAAAGGATTATCTAACGGTGACTTGGCACACTAGATTATGCCAAGTGGTGACTTTGAACAAAAAATGTTGATACTCTTTTTCCAAAACAATATTTCTTGTCACTTAAATAATAAAACCCTTTTCGACCCTTAAAACATAAATCTTTTTTTGGAGTACGTAAAAAAGGGGTGTGACAGCTCTGGCGACTCTGCTGGGGACTTTGATAAGTTTTCAGGATTCGAGCTATATTTTTGAGTCGTATCGGCTTTGTTTGGCATTACGAGTGTATAAGCATTGTTTGTGATTATTGTTGGTGTTATTTTCACTTTTGTGCGTTTTTCGTGCTCTTTGTTTATAGTATTTATCCTATGTGTTACCGTTTTATATCTGTCATCATGAGT
>NW_025854796.1:0-4440 GCF_002878395.1 Capsicum annuum
TAGTATATACATATTATACAGTAAAGGTATATTAATGACATAAGATAATGTAATCTATAATTCATTTGAGTATTTGTGAAATACATTGTATATTATTATGGGGTAGTAAAATCTTGTATGTGATGTTTATAGTGCGTATGTGAAAGCTGATAGACAATTGAATATATGTATATATACCTATATGTCGTGTAGTGACGTATGTAGTAATCGAAAGCTAGATAACTGAATCTGTATATCAAAATAGTTTGAATGATATCGTTGATATATATCATACTATTGAGGAAGTAGATATACTATTTTGGGTCAATGTAGACACGCGTCTGTTATTGAAGTTGTAATAACGTAAGAGTAGTATTACGAGGTATATATATATATAAATATATATATATATATACATATATATATATATATACATATATATATATATATATATTACACTAATCAAATATAATTAATCGATCACTCGTCTGAGTATGTATAAGAAACACATCGCATTATATTATTGGATAATATACTTGTGTACGTATGTGATATATATAGTATGTATTTAGAACTTCATATAGTTGATAGTGTATATATGTGTGTATATATAGGTATATATATATATATATATATATATATATATATATATACACATATTATACAGTGAAGGTTTATTAATGACATTAGATAATGTAATCTATAATTCATTTGAGTATTTATGAAATATGTTTTATATTATTATGGGGTAGTAGAATTAATTTATCAACTTAGTATTTGTAAAAAATAATTTTAATTTATTAAATTATTTTTGTAATTTATTAATTTATTAATTGTAATTTATTAAACTTTAATTTCAGAAATAATTTTTTTTAATTACAAAAACCGACCATATGTGGTCGATTTTCAAAAATATTCCCAAAAACCAGTCTCATGTGGTCAGTTTTCTGTAATTATTTTTGAAAACCGACCACATGTGGTCGGTTTTTATAATATTTTAAAAAATATATAATTCTTTAACCCGACCCGACCCATAATACATAATAAAATACAAAACACTATAAAAACTCACCCATTTCACCCGTCTAAAACAGCAACAACACCCCAAAACCCTCCAAATCTCACACTTTAACATTAAACCCTCCAATCTCTATTGTTCTTTCTCTTTCAAGGAAGTTTCTACTCAGCTTCTTGGATTCTTTTTGGCTTTAATCAAATTTTCAAGGAACTATTCCATCCTAACCTTCAATTTTGGGCAAGGTACCAATTAACTACAACTCATTAACTAAATTTAGCATATTTTTGTATCCACAAACTCGTTTTTTAATATCTAGAAATGTTAAAGGTCTACATACAAATATCTTAGTGTTAATTTCGTCAATTGGATGTGGTTTGAGTTCTAGGGTTTGAATATTTATTTTATTTAGCTATATTTTAGCTAATTTTTAAAATTTGAGATTGAATTAGCTAATTTTAGGCTTGTTCCTACATTAATTTGATTTTGAATTACCTAAATTAAGGGTGTACATAGGTCGGGTTGGTTCGATTTTTATTAAAAAAAAGAAATCAATCATTTTGGTTTATTAAAACTATAAACCAAATCAAACCAACATAAAATTAGTTTTTTCGATTTAGGTTTTAGTCGGTTTTTTTGGGTTTTTCATTTTCTTCATTTTTTAAATAATATTTAGTTTTTATAATTATATTGTGATCGAAGACTAGATCAAATATGTTTTCACTCATGTGCTAATGAAAAATCATAATTATGAAAAAATGAGGAGCGAAAAACTCTCTTGAAACTAAAAAGTGAGATGAAGAGTGAAAAATTTAGGTTTTGAGTTTATGTTGGGTTTTGGATCATTTAATTAGCAATTAATGGACAAATATTACAACTTAAAGGCTCAAATTTAAATATATATCTACATCTACTTTCAAGTTATTGAAAATTACTAAAACTAGTTGAAAAAGTATTTAAAAAGTAGATTATAATTAATATTTTATGTATAAAAAAGTTTGAATATTATATTTATACTATATTAAAAGTGTGAAGGGCCTTAAAATGACGTTTGAACTTTTTTCCCTTCATTAGAAGCCTCTGCAATAGATAAAAATGTCTTTTTACTATTTTCCTCAATTTATTATTTAATTAGATTAAAGACTCCTAAAATATATGAAAAGAATTTAATAACTCCTAAAATATATGGAAAGAATCAGGATAAATTAAAAACTTCTAGTACTTCATAATTTAAAATTATAAAGAAGAATAAGTAGAATATTATGAATAAAATAGTATGACAAGTCAAAGTTAATAAAGGAAGAAATCGTTGTGCACGTAAAAAAAAAACAGAGGCGGAAAAATTTATATTTAATTATATGATTTATAAAAGGAAAACATTATAAATAGAATAAATTTAATTTATTGTTCCTACGCATGAGTTTTAGGATTTAATAACATATATTTGTTGATTTTGATTATTTAATCTAGGTAATATTTAGTACTTCTAAAAATAAAATTTTACCTTATATACAAAAATATTCTTTATAATTCTATTTAAGTAATATTTTGGATCAAAATTTATACGAAACAAATTCTTATATTGTACTTTTTCTTTTTATTTTAGTTTTGATTCACGTGTTTTCTTACTATCATTATCATCATTCCTTTTGCCTTTCTTTATTTCTTTTAAATCATACCTTTAAAGATTATATATGAAGAATAATAATCAACAATTGACATTGATTCTCTCTTTTGATAATTTCTTGTGTTTCTCTTTTAGTTGAAAGTTTCTGATCGAAAAATTGGATAAGTATGTTGCCGCCGAATGAAATTGTCAAAAATCAAAGGTTTATTGCTCTTTTTTTCTTTTACTTTCTTTGCGTAATCGTGACATAATTTTGATTATCGTGACATAAAAAGGGCTCCAATACCATTTTTCTTTTTTCTTTTTTAAAATATATCAAGGTCACGAATTAGGATAGGAGGTTAAATTCTTTTTTATTTATGAGTCATGTTTTTTGTAATATCGTAACTTTTATGTACAATTCAACCACTATAGAAATCTATATTATTTTTAAGTGAGACATATTAATTGTTATTTATGTTAAAGAAAATCGTAATACTAATTTATGAGAATAACATAAAAAAGGCGGCTATAGAATTTCAAAGAACAAAACAAAATCGAAGCAAAAAAGTTGTTTGTAGTATAGTCATTTTCACCAATATCCCATTATGCATAGTACCCTCCTCTATTGAAGGTTGGGTTTGATTGAGTTGGTTTTAATTTATATGTGAATGTCTTGGTTGCTTGTAATCACATGTGGATATTTGATCTTCATAATCTAAATTTAAAGATTTGATGATATGGAGCCACATACAAATGTAGATGCAGGAATTTGACTAAATATAATTAAAACATCTACTTAAAAAATCTGACTATTTAGATTTGAGATATGAACACGAAAATTCGACTGATATTTATGTAAGGACGAGGATCCGAACGTTTATATATAAAAGGCCATTATTCAACATTCTTCATCACAAATTTTTAAGGTATTATTCTCTCAATTATTTTTGCCTTCGACAATATTGCATTTTTTTCTCTAGGAATATTTCTTTTATCATCTTTTGTGCATGTAATTGATAAGGTTTTAATTTTATTATTGTGTCCAATTTTAGTCTTTTTTTGCCATAAGATTTGTAAGCAAACAATGTTATTATAATTAGATATCTTTGTAAAAATTTATAATCCACTCTATTTGAAAATGGTGGATTTTTTTCTAACGCCAAACCAATCAAACCAAACCATAAGTTGATTTTTTTTCTCGGTTTAGTTTGGTTCGTCGATTCGGTTTGAGTTGACGGTTTGATCTGTACACCCCTAACCTGAATTTTGGTTAGTCTTGACACTTATTTCTCCATTTTACTCATTAATTATTTAATTTTTTGGGGGAAAATCTTATTCCTATTTCTTTACTAAATTGTTGTAATTATTCAAGCGAAAGATTATTCTTTGTAATAATTTTACTATTTGATAGATTCTGAATTCGGTAAAAGGATTGCTTTGCTATTTTCTCCTGTGACCGCTTATCTCTTTCATTTTAATTTACGGCAAGCAAAGGTAAGTTGATTTCTCTCTATTTTCTTATAATGAAGGCTTGTTATTGTTCATATTGAGGTCTAGTGAAGACGTGTGTGGCCTTGTTCGATTCACTAGCATTGTTGTTAACTTTTTGTTATTATTCATATTGAAGTCTAGTGAAGCTGTGTGTGGCCTTGTTTGATTCACTATCATTGTTATTGACATCTTGTTGGTCTTGTTGTTCATTTTTTGTTTTAAATATGGTTATGTTTGGTGACTTGGTAGGTTGAAAATGATTAAGTGTAGGAAGTAAAGGTGTTCTTTTTGTTTTGAATATGGTTATGCTTGGTGACTTGGTAGGTTGAAAATGATTAAGTGTAGG
>NW_025854797.1:0-3296 GCF_002878395.1 Capsicum annuum
TATTTTAGGGAAAGCTGCTTTGGGCAATATCTTGATTTGTCGGAGGACAAGAATGCTCATTTCCAAATAAAAATGGTATATGATCTTCTCAAGCATATAATTATATATGAAAACAACGATAAGATGGATGAGGTGTGGATAAATTACTGTGGCATGCCTGTTTGTTTTGGTTGGAAGGAGTTTGTCATAGTTACTGGACTAAAATGTTATCCTCCTCCTCCTTCTCAAGTTATACCTACTCTAACAAAAAAAAGCACTCCGCACACCAAAAAAAAGCAAAGGCAAATCGAGTGATCGTGATGACCTGATGTCCATTTTTGGTCCAAGCTTCAAAAATAAAAATTTGATAGAAGCGTTGAAAGTTAAAAGACTTTCAAAGAAGCACAAGCAATCATTGTGCTTGGTTTGGTTTGTACATAATATTCTTTGGTCGAGAGACGTTAACAACATAATCCTCGATTTAATAAATCTCTCTGAGTATCTTGAGGCATTTAACAGCTATCCTTGGGGTTATGAAAGCTTTAAAATTATTGTCAAATATTTGTTGACTCCGTTAACGCCAAAGACAGTCAACTTATATGACTTTCCATGGACTTTCATGGTAAATATTTCTTTTATCATGATATGATTCATTATTTTTATTTAATAATGCTTTTGATTTATTGGCGTTATGTTATAGGCTTGGGCATTTGAAGCCATTCCTTATTTGAGACAACAAGTGAACTATCAGAAAGAAGTTTCCTGTCCAAGAGTCCTGAGATGATTGTCGGCCAAACTGATAAAAATATAAAAAAAATTATCTTTTAAATCCCCCAAAGGAAGCAGTAAGTCTAATTCTAATCAAGTTTTTATTTTAATTAATGATTAATTTAAATGGTTTCATCATCATTCTAATATATGTACTGATTTATTTTGGTTTGTCCATCCGTGGCTTATTCCGACCAATCGAGAGTTGAAGATGTAATTTTTCTTACTTTACGATCTGTGCAAACTTAATCGAACCCTAAGGTCATTGATAGAATAAAGATGGAATTGTTTGGAGCAACAACCATTACAAGAAAAATAATTTTGGAGGGTGGGCTTGTTGTTGTTGATGATGGTAGTGGTAGTGGTAGTGGTAGTGGTGTTGTTGTTGGGGCTAATAATGCTCCTCATACAGTTTTTGAAACAACAAGCCATTATAATTTGAGATTTAATTCATATTTAATGTTCATTCTGTATATTATCTTCTCAACAAACAAGTCGACAATTGGACGTAAGAAATAATTTTGAATCCAGTAGCAATAGTAAGAATTCAAACATATTGGTTATTTGTTGGGTTTGTGGCAGGGGTTGATTTGTGTTGTTACAAACAGATTACTCGTCTGTTGCAACAAATAATCAGTCTGATGCAATCTATTATAAGTTTGTTATAACAGATAACTAGTCTGTTGCAACAGATAAATCTTTTGTTGCAATAAATTACCCATCTGTTTTATTCATGCTACGAGTACTATAGAAGCATAAACAAGAATCCAACATATGAGTCTTCTGTTGCAACAGATTCCTTAGCTGATGCACCATATGAGTGATCTGTTTAAATTGCGGGCACTTATGTTGTATTCATGATCGGGTTCTATCCATTGTTGGAAAAAACAACAGTAACTGTGTACTCGGATGAAAAATTCGAATAAAAATCATAATTTTACTCACCAGAGTCACCTATGAAGTAATGTCAAAGTGGAAAGTGATCTAGGAAACAAAATTTAACCTAAGAAATTGGTCAGATAACAGCAGTAGTGGTAACAACAACAACAATGGTTGACAAAAAGAAGATAAACATGATAAAGAAGTAGAAGATGAAGATAATGAAGCAAAAGATGATCAATAAAGCAGCAATAACAATGAACAATAATAATCGTGAAGAGATAGAAAACAACAACGGATGAGAAGAGGGAGAAACATGCCTTTTTCCCCCTGTTTTCTGTTATATTAAATAACATTTGGATCATAGTGTAAATTAAAAAACTTGTGAGTTATTTTCAAACTTCCTCAACTTTCTTAATCCATAATAAAGTAGTTGTTACCTCCACTTAATTATTAAGACTTGTGTTACCTACACCTCATTTTAAAATTCTTTTGTTACCTACAGCTCAACGCCCCTATTTACCATGTAATGTGCCTGTGGTCCAACCACAAACACAAGGACAGATAATATTAATTATGCTGCAAAGTAGTGGAAATATGATAAGATATTTTTTGAAAACAACAAGTTATAATGAAATATATATCAAATGTCAAAAAATATCCCTATTCAATTACATATACTGAAATTGATATGAATTACCTAAGATACTTTTGATCGTCCATGTTGTCATCTTTCTATATAGTAGTAATATAGTAGTAATATGAGCCTTCAATCCCTTACTCTTCGGTACATATTTTGAAAATTCTGGAATATTATACTACTATGGAATATTAACAATGCAAGCTAAACTTGGAATAGATTATTATTTTTGAAAAATACTCAACAAAAAATCCGAAGGAGTTTGACATCTTTGGCCAAATAGATGAAGAGGCACAAAAACTATAACTTATTCTTTAATTTTTAGTTATAATTTTATTATTAATTATAATTATTTTCAAAATATAATTTTTTTATCGTCAAAGGTGATAATAAATTATTATTTCATTTATTATTAGTACTAGTTTTGGCGCACATGCCCCACATGTGTAACTTTAGATTATTTAAAATTATATGTTTTATCTATTATGAAGGTTTATAATGAAGTGCAAAAAGTTTAAAACACATATTTTATTGTAAGCACATATATATTTTATCATCAGAAGTTTTAAATGGTTAATGGATTTAATATATTACAGATGTAGATGTAAATTTGTAGGCTTTTTAAATCTTCTTAAAATCAAATTTAGTTGATTTAAAATTCTTAAACTTATAAAAAAAATATTAGTTGTCATTAATTTTGATGACTTCTAATAAGAAACGGTTTTCCATAAATATATTTAATTATTCTTCAACTATTAAATATTAGAAAAAAATAGTAAAAAGATAATTTTGTCTAAAACAAAGACTTTTAATGAATGACAAAAAGTTCAAACGATATTTCTAAGGCCCTTCACACTTGTAATATATACACATACATACATACATACATACATACATATATATATATATATATATATATATATATATATATATATATATATATATACACACACACACCCTCGTGTGTGTACCTCACTTTATTAAGTTCAAACGTTATACTAAATAAGATATTTGTTTAAATAATAAAGAT
>NW_025854798.1:0-2080 GCF_002878395.1 Capsicum annuum
GTGATAAATAATTATTCGTAAAGTTTAAGTGCTAAACTAAGTTGTTGGGACAAGTTTAGGGGGTTTTGATGTATTATTTCCAAATACATCCCCATTTCATTAATTAACTTATGTACGGTGTACCCTATTTCAAATGAAGCTAAAATTTCAGGCAAATTAAATTTGTTTGGAAGGCCACATGGTATATTTGTACCCGATTAGATTCAAAACTTAGATCATGTAGAATTTCTTTGTTAACATATTAAATTTGACTTTTTGTTTATATATAGGCACCCATTGTAATATAGTAGAACTTCTATATCACGATGTTGTCTGTGTAGATGTATTTTAGTTGTTATAATAAAATATTATTATAAAAATATATATTATATTTTTATTTATTTTTACTTGTCAATTATTTTAAAAGTAGACGATGTTTATTTTTATTTGTCCACTATTACTTGTTAAGTTCGAAAAAATAAGAGATAATTTATAATTTTATATTTATTTTATTGTTATTATTAAATCCAATTCATTTTTTCAACATTTAGATGACTTATATTAACTATAAGTGATAATATAAAATTGCCATTTTAGTTATTATTTTTAGGGGACATGTCAAGTCAAACATGAACAAGTAAACATGAAATAAATTATTTACAAAATATAGGTCTAAAAACACATGATCATTATAATAAAATAATACTCTAGAGGATGATTATTATAAAGAGATTCACTAACTTGCAAATGTAGCTATATACTCCCTCCGTGCTCTCAATCCCCGGCATGCATATATCTTCTATCACGATCATGTCAGTTTCCCAAATTATCTGTCAATTTTTTCTAAAAATAATTATCTAAAAGAATTTAATTAGCCGTTTTAGGAGTTCAAAAAAAAAATAATAATTAATGTTTTCTCCTTTTACCGTTAATATAGTTTTTTCTTGAAGAATACACTAGTCCTTTGCTCATGGGGTGTTATTACTTCTTGAAGTTCTTGATTTGATTGTCCTATCCTCCTAGGTGTCTATTTGGATTTTACACTTATTCATGTTGATATGTTAGTAAGGTGACTTAGCTTTGGCAATTGCAAACTCATTAATGGAGATGATAGATAAATTGAGTAAACATTTAATTTAGAGAGATTATACCTTAGGACTTAGATATAAATAAGGTTAAAGTACTCAAAAGCTCCGGCTGACTAATATTTTTTAAAAGCCGTGTAAATAAAAAGATGGCATATAATTTGAGACAGGGGAAGCAGTTGAAGTGCTATTAACTTACACCTCATATACGTGTAAATGTTGAAAATACATCCCTAGTTTCATAAATTCACTTACCCAACTTCCTGGCAAAGGCATTTAAAGGTGATTTTACAACAACATTATTGGTGGATGGGAAAAGGTTAAAAATATGCTACTGAACTATCAGAAATGACTCATTTATGTCAACAGTTAAAAGTTGAGCTCATTCATACCATCGCCGTTACAAAACCAGCTCATCCATGTCACTACTTTTTAACGGTGGTTTTCAAAAATAACTTTGTCACGTGACCTTTTATTATAGGTCCACGTTATTAATTAAAATAAGCAAAAAGGTTCAACTATGCCATTGAACTATCAGAAATGACTCATTTGTGCCATCAGTTAAAAGTTTGTCTCATTCATGTCATCACTGTTATAAAATCAACTCACTCAAATCATTACTTTTTAATGATGGATTTTTAAAAATAGCTTTGCCACATGGTCTTTTATTAGAAGTCCACGCCATTAATTAAAAAAATCAATATTAATTTTAAAATATATGAAATTAGTTAGTATCGAGATTATTTATTCTAGCATTTATACCATAATGATGGGAGAAGTTATCCCATATACATAGCGGGATAATTGGAATAGCAGACTTCTTTTAAGCCGTTATTTGAAAATGATTTTGCAACAATGTATGCTCCACTAATTTGTAATGGGAGAAGTTATTCCATATGCATGGTGGAATAATTGGGATAACATACTTCTTTGAAGTAGTTATTTGGAAATGATTTTTTCAATAATGTATACTCCCCTAATTCGTGATGGAAGAATGGAGAAGTTCTATTGGTACG
>NW_025854799.1:0-1449 GCF_002878395.1 Capsicum annuum
AAAGGGTCATATTACCCCCAAGATTAATTAAAATCGTATTTTTGACACCCTTAGTGCCTATGTGGCACATATGTGGCACAACACACTAAAGGGTCCATTTAGGCACACGTGTATGCCACGTATGTGCCACGTAGACACTAAAGGGTTCATGTAGGCACACGTGTATGCCACGTAGACACTAAGGTTGTCAAAAATACGATTTTAATTAGTCCAGGGGTAATAGGACTCTCCTAAAGTTCGAGTGTATCTCAGTCTTCACGTATACTTCAAGGTGGTAATAGAGCATTTTCCCTCATTTTATTATAATTTTTGTTCCGTTCAAGTTTATATTGCAGAAGAATATATGTTCGATTTGATTTTGAGGAATTTTTTATGTAAAAGGTTAGGTTTAATTATATTATTCTAATATATATCTCGATTATTGTAGTTTTTGTTCTATTAGTATATATTGTTTTTTCTACCTAATACAGGTGGTAGATGGACAACAACAATAGCAACAACAACAACAACAACAGCAACAACATCTTACCCTTCCCTATTAGTTTGTTATTTTGTGATAGTTTACAGTTCATAGATGAATCTCGATCGGCTTTAAAATATTTTTGTGTGTAAAATTTAAGTTTAATTGAATTATTTTGATAGTACATTTATAGTATATTTTGTTGTAGTTTACGGGTGATAGATAAATGTTAGTCGACTTTGAGAATTTTTTTTATGTAAAGATTAGGTTTAGTTGTATTATTTTGATATTTCTATTATCGTATTATTTTGTTATTGTTTACAGGTGGTAGATGAGTGTCGGACGACTTTGAGAAAATTTTAGTGTGTAAAGATTAGATTTAGTTGCATTATTTTGATTGAGGCAAAGAGAATCGGAGTTTGAATAAGTGATTGAGTGTTCTTGAAGGTGTCTCCTATGAAAGTAGTAGTGAGGTTTGGGAATAATTTTATTAGCATGAAATTCAAATTAACTTTATTATTTTCATTTATAATAAAAAATGAAGTGAGACACATCACATAAATATATTTGAGATAAAATATTTATTTATATAATTTAAATAGATATATCAGCTTTTAACGTTAATACATTGCTACTTTCTAATTATATTGTTCTTAATTCTTATGTATATTTTATTGATTGACGTGAGAGACACGTGCAAAACACGTACACTAATCTAGTATATATATATATATATATATATATTAATTTTTGAGTTTTCACAAATAATTTTCAGTTTTTTCTTGCATATTTAACATGATTAAGAGAGTTTGAGGAGTGATTTTTTTTTTTTACATAGCACATAAATGTAAAAAATGTTTAATAGCATTGATGATGAAAATTATTTAATATGACTATAATTTATTGTGTATAATGTTAAAGTGAATTTTTAATTTTTTAAAATTTAAAAATGGCCAAAAATACCACAAAAAAGATAAATAGCATTAGAT
>NW_025854800.1:0-3042 GCF_002878395.1 Capsicum annuum
GAACAGAAAATAAAATTGTAAATTTTATATATACGGGTAAATATAAAGAGTCGATTGAAAAAATGACTATTTTTTATCTATTCGATTTTAAGCAAAATAGTCTGAATAAAAATAAATAAATTGTAATATATATATGCATAATATATATATATATATATATATAAACAACCAAAAATTTTGGGATCCCTTGGAGTTAAAATAAATTGACAGATCAGGTTAAATTGTATCTGTTGAAGTGGAATGGAAAAGTGGATATAGAAATTGTAGTGAGTTTTGATCTAATTGTTGGGCTCTTGGTAAAAAGAAAAGAGTCAGGTTCGAGTGAAAGAAAAAATGAGATTGTATTTTTGCTGGCCTGGATACTTCTTTTCTACTGAAATTAATTTTATTGATGCTTCCTGACATCCTAAAAATTATTTTTTAGTTTGATGTATACAAATTATAGACATAATTTGTATACGCATCCAATTTGATACCTTTTTGTGATTTAATATTAACAATATGTATATTTATGTGTGTAAAAAAATGTGTATGTGATTATCAAAAGATATTTTGTGATTTTGATGTTAAAATATTTAATTTATTTAATTAAGATATTTTATAAGATGATAAAAATATATCATCTTTAATTCTTTAAAATTTATAGAAATAGAGATTAAAATGTGAATATTAATTAGTATTTTATTTTCAAAAAATTATTTAAGGCCAAGAAGAATCAGAAAAATAATTAAAGGAAAAAGGGTGAACCAAAATTGGGTGTCAACAGTTGCTTCTGAGTGACCGAAGATCTGTGTGAAAATCTTTGGGCAATCACATTGACATAACTAATTTTTTCTCGAGCAAAATAAAGTGTTTGGAAGATTATGGTCGGGCCTCGGTTTTTGAGCTGCCTACATATCTTGGGTTTTATGAGAAACCGGCCATTTGTAGTTTGAATCATAGCAAAATTTGGTAAAGATTAATATTTTGCCCCAGTGTAGAATTATGGTGACACTAAGTTTCTTCGAGGATGATTTCAGCATGAATAGAGTGTATACGAGTGCACTTGTCCCAGAATAGTTGTTTAGGGATAGCTAGGAATGAGGAGGCATTGGAATAACAATATTGGCCAAGGATTTTGAGAGAAAAGGAGATTGTGGATTTTCAAAAATTGCCCTAGTGTCGTATTAAGAGGGTACTGGGTGATGATACTAAAAGTTGAAATAAAAAATTGAGTCGAGTTGAGTTGAGTTTCCTTGCCGAAATCCTTGACGTGGCTAGGGATGCTTTACATTCTGCTAGCTTGCCCCAGTTTTCTACTAAGAGGGTAGTTCCATGTTGTGATGTATGTGTTATTATCGCAAATGTGTTTCCTATCAAAAATTAAACTCACGGTAAAACTACCAGTTGAATAAAAACTATGAAATATGTAAGAAAAAGTAATGTAATAATGTAGCCGCTCGGCTTTTGCGGGTGTTGTAATGAAGCATCCATTTGTCTTCGAAATTTTTAATGTTGAATGAAGTCTCCGCTTGTCTACGAGTCTAAATGATGCCTCTGATTGTCTTCAGAGAGTGGATGACGTCTCCAGTTGTTTTTTGAAGACTTGAAGATCAATGATGTCTGTAAGATTTAAGGTAAAATATTTAAAATTGGTAAAGTAATTTAAAGTAATTAGTAAAGTAGGAGGTAAAGTGTAGCCGCTCGACTTATGTTGATGATATAACAAAGTTTCTAGTTGTCTTAGAAAACTTTAATGTAAACTAAGGCCGATGTTTGTCTCCAGGGACTCAATGATGTCTTCTGATTATCTTTGGTGAGTTAATGATGCATGATATCTAAAATTGTGTATGAAGACTTGATGATGACGGTGTCTACGGTTGTCTTTGGGGACACAATGTTGATTGTTGTTAAATCCTCCGATGATCTTTGGGGGATCTCGTGATGAATGAGTCTTCAGTTTTCTTCGGAGACTAATGTTTATTGTTGAGAAATCCTCCAGTTGTCTTTGGGGATCTCGTGATGAATGAGTCTCTGGTTGTCTTCGGAGACTAATGTTAATTGTTGTGAAATCCTCCGGTTGTCTTTGGTGATTTCGTGATGAATGAGTCTCCAGTTGTCTTCGAAGACTAATGTTGATTGTTGTAACTCTTGAAAGGAAACTTTAGAGTAACGTTATTGAATAAAGTCGTGAGGTAAAAGTAAAATAGATGATGGATAAGAAATAAAGTTGTGTGCCTTATAATGAAGGATTCGTATGGACCAATGATAAATTTTCTTGTCTTCGAAGACTCTAAATTAATTCCTGCAAGAATTCAAGGCGAAATTACTAAGTGGAAAAAAATGAATTACAAAATAAAATAGCAGAGTAAAGAATAAAATGAGTGGGGCATCTTGGCTAGAGATGGTGTTACTGATTGCTTGAGTATTGTTCTCTGATTTTTGGCATTTTTCCTTGCTGAGTAATTCCCCTCAGAGGCCAAATGATGTTCATGGCCATGATTGGTAGCCTTAACATCAACTTAGCATTGTCGTCCTGCATTTTTGTTGTCGCTACACTCAAACAATAATTCTTAGTTGAGAGGGAGTATTTATTCATGTTGATCGAGGCTTGGCTTTGTTGCCCCTCCATTCATTTCTTCTATTCAAACCTTTGTGATCTCTGTTCAGACTTCGGAAATGAACCGGTAGTAAAGGCTTTGTGAGAAAATGTTTAATAAATATACGTATATGACCAAATATGTATAGTTTTTAAAACTTCTTCCAATCTTAGACTGTGACACTTTGAGACAAAACAAATGTCATATATCTTTATACTCCTTTTCTGGTAGCCCAAGTCAAATGCATCTTGACAATATCCAATGATCCATATTGGCATCTTTTCAAAATCTGTCCCGGTTTTTAGGGTGTAAAAGGTATATAACTTTTGGTTTGATATGATCGAACTTTATACAGGTTGCCTACATATCTCGTTGAGAGAATAATGTCAAAACATAGTTCAAGGTACATAAAATGATTTGGAGTTTTTCTAATAAAGGGGCCAAACCTGCTATAGGCTGCCTA
>NW_025854801.1:0-3787 GCF_002878395.1 Capsicum annuum
TTTCATACTTGTATCTTTAATTAATTAATTGATTTGTTTTAATGATACAAAAGATAGGAATGGATAAAAGTTGATTGAGTATCACGAATAGAGCTGACCCAAAATATAGAGAGGGAGTAGATAACTTTCTCAATTGGGCGTTCAATCAATCTGGGGTGAGCACTATTATTCGATGTCCTTGTAAGGAGTGTAGAAACACCGTGTTTAATATGAGAATTGATGTACGACTACACTTGTTGAATAAAGGCTTCTGGGCTTCCTATAAAGTATGGGATTATCATGGAGAAATGTTCGATAAGGTTGAAAATTCTGATCCTCCAGGTAGTGAAGAATTAGAAGATGATGATGTTATTGAAATGATTCATGATGCTTGCGGTTATACAAATATGCAGGATACTACTAATTCTCAGGATGGAAATAAAGATCCAAATGTGCATGCAACAAAGTTTTATAGATTATTAGAAGATGGTCAGACAGAACTTTATTCGGGTTGCACAAAAGTCACAAAATTATCTTTTGTTGTTAAATTACTGCACTTGAAGTGCCTTAACCATTGGAACAACAAATCGATGGATGAGTTGTTGAACTTCCTTAAAGATGTTCTTCCTGAGGGGTCATTTGTACCCAAGTCTTTCTATGAAACAAAGAAAGTTCTTTCTAATCTCGGCTTGGGATACACCAAAATTGATGCATGTAAGAATGATTGTATATCATATTGGCGCAATTATGAGAATTTTCAATCATGTCCAAAGTGTGGTGAATCTCGGTGGAAGGTAGAAGAACATAAAGGCAAGAAAGTAGCTCATAAAGTATTGTGGCATTTTCCAATCAAACCAAGGCTTCAAAGATTGTACATGGCAAAAGAGACGGCAAAAAAATGAGGTGGCACAAGGAGGAAAATATTGATGATGGTGTCATGCGACATCCATCTGACTTAATTGAATAGAAATCCTTTGATGCGCACCATCCAACCTTTTCAGCTGAGTTAAGAAATATTCGATTAGGTTTAGCAAGTGACGGGTTCCAGCCTAATGGGAATATGAGTTCCAATTATAGTATTTGACCCGTCATGCTAGCTACATATAATTTGCCACTATGGGATTGCATGAAAAGTTCATATTTCATGATGACTCTTCTTATTCCAGGCCCTAAGTGTCCAGGTAATGATATTGATGTATACTTACAACCAATGATTGAAGAGCTGAATGAATTATGGAATGGGGTGGATACTTATGATGCACATTCAAAATCTAATTTTCTTATGTGTGTTGCTCTCATGTGGACGATTAATGACTTTCCTGCATATGGTAATCTTTCAGGATGGTGAACCAAAGGTAAGCTTGTATGCCCTTGTTTCCATAAAGATACACATTCTATTTCCTTACGTAATAAGTTGTGTTATATGGGTCATCGCCGTTTTCTTCCTATGAACCATCCATGGCATAGAAATAGAGTTTTATTTGATGGAAAAGTTGAAATGGGGGTTGCACCTATTCCTTTAACTGGTGTTGAAATACTTGTGCAATTACATGATCTAGGCAATGTGACTTTCGGTAAAGGCCAAAAAAGAAAGCGCAATGTTTGTAATGATGCTTACAATTGGAGAAAGAAAAGTATATTTTTTGAATTGTCTTATTGGGATGGTCATCACCTACAACATAACCTTGATCCTATGCACATAGAAAGAAATATGTCTGAAAGCTTTTTATCAACTATAAATGAGTATGGTTGGAAAGACAAAGGACACATTAAAAAGTAGATATGATTTGGTGGACCTTGGAATTAGGCAAAGTTTGCATCTAATTGAGGATGGAGATAATATTTTGTTATCGGCGGCATGCTATACTTTGTCCTCTGAAGAGAAGTTGAAGTTATGCGACTTCTTAGCTAACTTGAAGGTTCCAAACGCCTTTTCATCAAATATTTCTAGGTGTGTTAATGTGCTTGAGAAAAAGATACATGGATTGAAGTGTCATGATCATCATGTATTACTGCAAGATATTTTACCAGTAGCAATACGTGGTTTATTGCCTAAGGAAGTTTGTGAACCAATTATTGCCTTAGGCAAATTTTTCAAGAATCTATACTCTAAATGCCTGACAATTAAAGATCTTGATAACCTAGAGGCTGAAATTCCTATCATATTGTGCAAACTTGAAATGGTTTTTCCTCCGGCGTTCTTTGATATCATGATTCATTTGCCAATTCACTTGGCAAGAGAGGCAAAACTTGGTGGACCCGTTCAATATCGGAACATGTACCCTTTTGAGAGGTATTGTATCATTCCAAAATTTAAATGTCATTATATATAAAATGTCATATTCTATAATTATATAAATGTGATATCTTTATATAGGTATTTAGAGAACTTAAAGCTTACAATCGCAACAAAGGCCGTCCAGAAGGTTCAATTGCTGAAGTATATTTGGCAGAGGAAAGCCTTACATTCTGTTCACGGTATTTAAAGAACATCTCAACTAAGTTTAATAAATCAACTAAAAATGATGATGAATCTGTGTCAGATGGTCAGATGTCTGTCTTTAAACACTGTGGACAAACAAAAGGAGCTTCAGATGGAGGAAATAGGCTACCTCATGATGAGTTCAATCAAGCATGTAATTATGTGCTTGAAAATTGTGAAGAGATTTTATAGTATAAGGAGTAAGTCTATTACTAGTTCAAATATAATTTGACATTAATATAATTCAGTTAATCTTAACTAACACAAATTGTAGGGAATACATAAGACAAATTGAAGTAAAAGGTTCAACGCGTGCTCATCAAGTGCATAAAAATGGATTTATCGATTAATTTCGTGCACACGTAGGTTTCTAATTAAATCACTCAATAAATATAAGCATTTTTCAATGTTCTTATATAATTCATAATAGTGTTGCTTGTTTTTTGTAGATATTTTTACTATCTTCTCAAGGTCGTGCAAATGATGAGATCATAAGTCTAGCTGTTGGTCCAGAACCACTGGTACATCGATATTCAACATGTATGGTCAATGAATTTAGATTTCAAACAAAAGACCTTATGAGAAAAACACAGAACAGTGGAGTTCTTGTGAGAGGAGATGTTTCAAACTCTAATAAGGAGTATTATGGGGTATTGAAGGATATCTATGAGTTGTGTTATACTGGAAATAGAAAAGTTCATCTTTTCAAGTGTCATTGGCGGGATGTGGAACACCTAGGAAGAGGATATAAGATTGATAAGTATGATTTTATAGGTGTGAATACTCAACGTGTGTTGAATACATATGAGCCATTTGTGTTGGCATCGCAGTCTGAATAAGTCTTCTACTTGAATAATTTGGTCGATAAAGATTGGCTTGTTGTTGTAAAGACTAATCCTCGTGACCTTTTTAACGTGCCTGAAGTTGAAAGAGAAGCATCATTGAATGACGAAGTTTATCAACAAGATAAAGTTGAAGATATTTTATGTGGCAATAATCAAGAAACTAATATTGAGGTGTCTTTGCATAGGGATGATGTTGAAGCAGAAATTATTTTACGAACCAATGATCAAGTAAATGAGGAAAATGGTTTCATTAATGACAATGATACAGACGTTTCAGATAATGAAGAAAGTGAAGAAGAGTTTCTTGATGATAATGATGGAGAAGACAGTGATATGTCTTGCTAAAGATTGAGAAGAAAGGACTGAACAGAAGTTTTGCATATTTTGTGATCTTATTAGGATGGCATTTGTTTTGAGAAGTTATTATTAGGCTAATATATGGTGTTTTGTATTCTTAATAGGTTGACATCTTGTAGTTTAT
>NW_025854802.1:0-3457 GCF_002878395.1 Capsicum annuum
TTGACCTTTGATGACACTTCTTCTGACTTAGTTACCCTAGAATTCTGACAGTTGCTTGAGAAGAGAGATACCTACGTTAACCTATAGCTAAATGACCTTTTTGATGCTCAAAACATCTCTTATTTCTTTCCTACCAAATGGTCAAGATAATGCAAAGATGTAATAGTCCTCCACATTCTTAACTTTTTGATTCCGCCAGCAAACGAAAGGATCTTTGAACTTTTGAGTTTCCTTCCCACCATATAGTGATTTTGTTAATAACATTTGGATGCATGTCTTATCTTAGGCATTCTTCTTTCTTTCCCGTTCTTTGTTATATATCTCACTAAACGTGTGACTTTTTGGTGCAACCATGAGGTCCCAATTAGCATAGTGATTGGGTGAGATTTGTAAAGAAGCATATTTTTGTGTAGATTCTTGACTTTTGATATTCTTGTTTTCCCACCAAAAAAATGATTTTATCTTAAAAATATATGCACTAAATGATTTAGCTAGTTGAAAATCTTCTTTCAAGGACCTAAGAGAAAATTTATTTCGTCATCCAACTTAGTAGATCTGATAACAATCTGGTGGTGCTCCTTCGTACTGCGGTAAAGATGCGTCATGGGTAAAAGCTTAAAAGATAACATAACCTTCATATGTATATGGTAATTGGAAAATGATATGTCCCAGGGCACTTGGAACCTTTTCTCCTATAACATTTGTAAGTGTGCGGGGCTCAAATCATGAATTGGTTTTGATTGGTATATCAGTGTATATTAATTTACCTAGAAAGAATTGCAGATCTGCGACGATTGAGTTTTCTTTATATCTATTGTTGCATTTCCAATACGGTGCTGATAATGCAGTCTCCATTCATGCCAGTGAACTACCCTAATTTGTACATCATTCTTTTTTATGTTTCATGGTAGTAGATAATTCTTTTTTTTTTCATGGTAGTAGATAATTCTGTGTTTTTTTCAGGACTCGTTGTTCCAGACGTTCCTCTAGAGGAAACTGAAATGTTGAGAAAGGAAGCTGCTAGGCATAATATTGAATTGGTTAGTTTCTGTGCCAAATATCTATCTTAATTTTCAACTCACGTGAGATGCCCCAAGGTTTTGGCTCATTGTTTTCTTCATTAATCTGTTTAAAGAAGCAAGTCATTCATCTCAGATATGCAGTTAGTTTTATCCTGCTATATCTTCTACATGATGAGGTAGCAATTTGCTTACTCTGTAATCCACTCCGAGACACGAGTAAGTGCTTGTCTGTGATCTGCTTGTGCACATCCTTACATGTGTTTAGGACAATAGCATGCAATGATTTACTTGAAAGGAACATTCATAATCTGGTTTCAATGCATCTGATGTCTTTGGAATTTAGAAGCATTGACATTTTCAATCAAATTATGAGACTCTTCTATGTTTTATGTTGCATGATTCTTGGAGTGCACGGGATTACGGACTTGTAATTTCTTTGTTGTAGAGAGTGGACTTCTATCTCTATATTGATGATATATTTATAAGAATGGTTCACATTTTGTTCGGCTTCCTCTAAACTTGCAAGAAGTTTCAATTTTGTTTTGCTGATTTTCCTTCTCTTGCTTTTATTTTCATGCCCTTCGTGTGCTTATGTAAAGTAACCTCTATGTGAATGCTTCGTGATATTTCTAGGCTTGTTTTCTTTGTTGGCTTGACCATATAATATGATCATTCACCCGCTTAATTTGCCTTCTGGTTTAGGTATTGCTTACAACACCAACTACTCCAAAAACTCGCATGAAAGCCATTACTGAAGCTTCAGAAGGATTTGTGTATCTTGTATGATTTCTCGTTCTCCTTAAAATAGAAAGCATCTTTTGACCATTACTACTTTTGCTTACCGCAAGGAGTTCCAACATTTTGAGATTTTGTTATATGTCCTATCCTCCCTTTTTGTTTCCTGGGTTTCAACTTTCAAGTGTAATTTATTTCACTTTAACATTTATACACGCATGGTAGTAATGGTCCAGATTCTCCTTAGTTGGTGGGCGCTTGATGAATTTCTCTTTACATATCAAACCTCCTCGATTTCTTTCCCTGTAACACGTGTTAAATACTATTATTATGATTTTTGCATCACTGTTAATAAAAAATGGCTTTCGTAAGAGAAATAATATTCATATGAATTTAGCTGGTCAAATTAAACAGCGGATTGAACAGAACAATATAAATGTACTTTTAGCAGGAGAATTATTGGTTTAGAGCTTAGATTAAACTTCCCGATCTTTGTAGTTTCAGCTTCAAAAATTTAACAGGAACCTAAGATCCACATGTACTAACATGTGAGAACATGAAGGATTGAACCTCTATTTATGGATCTTTTAAGTGAATCTCTTCCTTGTTCACTTGTGATAGACTGATGTAGATGCTAACCTCTTAATTTCACTTCTCACATAAAAGTTCATCATTTAGTCTTTAACTTTCAGGTAAGCTCAGTCGGAGTTACTGGAGCTCGTGCTACTGTGAGTTCTAAGGTTCAGTCTCTCCTGAAAGACATTAAAGAGGTGCGTTTTAAGCTTCTTATATTTCCCTCATAGATCCTTCGTATCCTTGATGCTAAGCTGATATATCTTAAACTCTAATATACTGTGATGGCCTTCAAAATTTGGTATGTTGCGGAAAGATACAACACTCAGCATGCTACACCTTTCCTCGGATTATGCCAAGAACAATGATGAAATTTCAAACTCTTAATTGCACAGTCAATTGTGCGTCACTAGCTTTTCTAAACTTCAGATATTTGCTTCTCTTTCTTTCTTCCGAATTTCCATCCAAATGATCATGATTAGCTAACATTCAATTAGAATCCGCAAATCCTCTTTTTTTTCCCCTCAACTATTATTGATATCTATTTATTACTAACATAAAAAAATTACATCATTACAAAGTTAACCTTACTAATGGTGAACTCTTTTATTTGACAAGCAAATTAATATTTCATTGAGCCAATAAATTAAAATTGGACACTTCATCAAAAAATAAATAAATAAAAATTGGACACACGGTCACTTCCACCAAACTGCCTGCACAATACAATAACACTTTCCATCTTGATATTTTTATCACCGTTGATTCATCATTGCTGTAAACCATTTTTATCACCTCAAATAATCCCTCTCAATTTTCAATTACTCATTTCTCACGAACAGAAGCAAAGAGACTTCATACAGTCACATGTACTCACACCAATTCCATTTTCAGAAACCTTCTCTGCTATTTCTACCCAAACAACTGATTATACAAAGGAAAGAATGAACGAGAGAGAAGGATAAATCACTACTTCTTTGATCTGTTTCTTTTATTTCCACCTTTTTGATTGATCATAGACAAAGCATTAAAGGAGTTCTCCATTGCCTCTTCCATTCTCATAACCATGTTCTCGTTTTCATCTAACCTAGGGAGAGGTCTCTGGAATTATCCTTTTACTTAAATCA
>NW_025854803.1:0-3547 GCF_002878395.1 Capsicum annuum
AAACAATGTTGCAACAGATCAGTGACAAAATATTCTGTCGTAAATTTGGCCATGCCGAAAATTAATTTTGAAAATAGCAATGGTATAGAAACGCACTATTCCATCGGTAACATCAACAACCGATAGATTTCGTTGCCAAGCAGTCACAAGTTTTGCGACGAAAATTATTTTTTCGTTGGTAAGAGGCTAGCAACGAGCAATATAGCGACAGAAACGTATCTATATCTCTTTCTGTTTAGCGACAGATTTACATAGAGTAGCAATCAACGTGACTGTCGCTAAATGTTATTTTTTTGGTAGTGTATCGATTAGTCTATAGACATAGCCCCATAGTGTCCAAGTCACAAGGGTAGTTTAGCACATAGAGGAGAAGTTGCTAGGAATATAAACTTGTCAAGGACAACCCTAACAAATAAATAAAAAGATTATTCTAGTCTAGATGCATGTAGAAAGGTAGAGCTAAGTGAAGCTAGCTAGGCTTCATAAAATAAGAATGCGGAGCACTAATCAAATTTCTATTAAGGATGAAACAGAAGCTAAGTAATAAAAAAACTACCAAGCACAGATACACAAAGTATGGCACTTAGCAATGAATTTATGGTCCCATGCCCTGCAAATCTCAGTAAACCTAATAAAAGACTATCTAGTGAGATGTTCATGTTCCTTTTTTTTGGTGAAATTTTTAAATTCGCTTAGACAATCGAAGAACAACAAAGAGTAAGTTCACTTGTTAAAATTATTGGATTGATCTTGGTGATCGCATTAGCCTATTTTTATTGTATTGATTTTACGGGCAATATTTATTTGATCTTGGAGTTTATTTTTTAATATGAAGACTTTATTATTCAAGTTATAAACAACTGGTGAAGATTGAGTGATTCAACATGATTTGGAATTGAGTGACTCAACATGATTTGTTCTCCCTTTTTTTGCTAACTTTTCAAATATGTTGGTTTACCGTGATAGTGTGTATATATATATATATATATATATATATATATATATACATACATACATATATTATCCGAACGGCATAACCAACCATTCAAAATGTCCTTCTGGATATGTGAAAGTTATCCATTTTATACTATCTTCAAACCTTATAACATATATATATATGATGTATCTGAAGTTTATCTTACCATATAATTAGCTTTTGTCTATAACTTGCCAATTTAATTATTTGGTATGTTGGTAATGTTTGTCTTGTTTTACTTCTTGTATCCTTTAATTTAGTATTTGTGACGTAAGTTTTTTATATAAAAAATGTCTATTTTGTTTTTTAATATATCTTCATATATAATCAGTGTATACTTTCTATATAAAGAATGCATATTTTTTGAGTGTATTTTAATGTATACTCAGTGTATAATTTTTGTATGAAGAATGTATATCGATATAGTACATATACCCTATATAACGTTTTGTACATCTTATATACATGTTTTATACAATATTTATATATTTTTATACAATACCGATATAATATATACACTACATAACTATTTATACAGTATTGATACACTATGTAACTATTTATACATTATATATACATGATTGTACACCATTTAGACAATATCTGTATAAATATTGTACGAAAAAAATTTGACAAAAAAAATGAATTTCTTTAATAAAAAAAAGAAGCAAAAAAGAACAAACAAAATAATTTTTTAAAAAAAGAGTTTACTGCTGAAAAGTAGAACAAAAGGGAAGAAAATGGCTTAATGACTATTTTTATTGTCAATAAAAACTTGACTATTTTTATTGTAAACTATTTACTTTTTGACATTTGAATTAAATTTTTTCCTATTTTTTTTTTATTTGAGTGATCATGAGAACCTTTCTGGATATTTGGTGTCCAAAATTTAACCTCACAACTTTTAAGGAAAACTAGGTAGCGTTGCCCGTGCGCCGCACGGGCCCAATATCTTTTAGGGAAAAGGATCAAATATGCTCATAAGCTTTGTGAAAATATGCAGATATATCCTCCGTTAAAAGGTTAGCTCACCAATACCCTTGCCATCAAAGTCTTGGGTCATATATACCCCTTTTACCATGTTTTGGGTCATATATATCCCTATTGTCAAGTTTTAGATCATATATACTCTGTTGCCGTTAATTGTTTTGCTAAACCTTCCCAGCCCCTTTTTCCTTTTTTTTAGAAATTATATTTTTCATATCACTTTTTAATTGTCACATCACATATAATTAAACCCACACCTTCTTCTACACATTAACCATCCGTCAAATGCTCTCATCTACCTCACAATCTCTTTGGGTTTTCTTTAATTTACCGAAATTCCTTTGTTGTGTTTTTCAATTCTTGCATAACCCCAAGAATCATCAAGTAAAAAAAGTCAAGAATACCCCATAAAAACTCAATGCACGATAGAGACGAAAATCAAGAATTAAAGTTTTTACCAACTGCAAATTATTTAAGTATCATATCAACTAACTCCATCTTTCGTACCAGCATCAATTCTAACATCAAGAATAAGAATAATATAATTTATACGTATGTATGTTTGTATGTATGTACGAGAGGAACGGTCATGCAAGAATCTAAAAATACAACAAAAGAATTTCGACAAATTAGAGAAAATCTAAAGAGACTGTGAGCTAGATGAGAGCGTTTGACTGTCTTTTACTGTGTAGAAGAAGGGGTGGATTTAATTATATATGATGTGACTATAAAACAAATTATGTGACAAATATAATTTCTTAAGAAAAAAAAAAAGAAAAAGGGGGTTGGAAAATTCCAGCAAAGCAATTAACGGCAACATGGGTATATATAACCCAAAACTTGGCAACAGGGATATATACGGTCCAAAACATAACAACAGGGGTATATATGGGCCAAAACTTGGACGACAAGGGTATTGGTGAGCTAAACTTTTAACGGATGGTATGTCTAAATATTTTCGCAAATCTTAGGGGCATATTTGACCCTTTCTCTATATTTTATTTTCATATTATATTTTGATTTATATAAATTAGGATATTTTCTGTTATAATTATTTTTTGATTCATTTTTTGAAAAATTAATATGTATGTCAAAGTATGGTAATAAATCTTGATGGATCATCAAAAGTCTTGATGAAACGGGAGATTAATTTCATCGAAAATCAAAATTTGTAATTTATAATACACAGTAAACAAATTTAAAACATATATCCTGCTATAAATAAGAGACGAATAATTTGTTTGGTCATCAGAATTGTTTTTCATATTTTCCTTAAAAATCAGTATTTGGACATAAATTTTCCAAATACAATTTTCAAGTTGAAGTTATATTTGAAATTTGAAAGCACATATAATTCAATTTTCACATTCATTTTTTTCACATTTATTATATTTTTTATATCAATTTTACGTTGATTTTTTTAAATTTTTATAAAATAGTTCCATGTAAATTATATTTTATGTTAAAATCATATTTTATGATTCTTTTGAGGAAAAGTACATTCAAAAATCAATTATTATTTACAAAATTTTAACCAAACACAACTGCATCTGCAATTTCAACTTCAATTCTTTTTTAACAAAA
>NW_025854804.1:0-209940 GCF_002878395.1 Capsicum annuum
TATATTTGATTACATATATATAATTATTGCTCACTAAAAATTATTTATTTATTATTTTTTTTTAGTTCAAAAACCGACCACAAGTGGTCGGTTTTTTTAAAAAAAATTTAAATTTTTTTAAAAAATAATAATTAAAAAGTGGTCGGTTTTTTTTTAAATAAATTTTAAAAATATATAAAAACCGACCACAAGTGGTCAGTTTTTTAAAAATATTTTTTAATTATTTTTTTTTAAAAACCAACAGTAAGTGGTTGGTTTTCTTATTTTATTTTTAAATTTTATTTATAAAATACTTAATAATTGATATAAAAATTATGGAAAAAATTATTTTGAAATTTTAAAATATAAAACCGACAACTTGTGGTCGCTTTTAAAAAATTTTTTTTAAAAAAAACGACCACATGTGGTCATTTTTTCGTGGTTGGTTTTTCAGTTTTTTTTAGTAGTGTATAGTTTGTAGATCATCAAAATTCCAGTAATACCATCAAAAGATGTGAGGCATTTTCTATCTGCATCTGATCACATAGTACACACTTATCATCACCGCAGCAGGTTCACGACACTATACTCGCCTCTTACGAAAAGCCATACTTGCTATTAAGACCGAGTCTTCAAACAATCGTGCGCAAAATATTACACCCTTGGAGTTTTGATAATTCACAAACTATCCCACAAAGGACCTGATCGAAGCTTAAGTCAGTATCCATAGGTCTCATATAAAGTTGCTCTTTGAAGATGACAAGCCTACTACGGCTGGAAGATGTACTTTTTTGCAGAAAGTTGGTAGCACGGCAATAGAGCTGTTCAACCTCGATCAATGGGAGAAGTTCTAGGTTTTTTTGTCTCAAATAAAAGGAATACTTAAACACAATAAAAGTCAAATGTTACAAAATCAAGATTTCCTCTTCATAGCAATAGCCGTCTCTTTGAACACAACTCATACATCATCAAGGGAGCGATTAAGTGCTCATTTAGTCTTATGGTGTCTTGAGTTGTTTGCGTTTTGCTCTCATATTGTAAATCTACTCTTGATATATAATGGATAATAATATTTTAGCTTGTCTAAGTCTTAGTTCGAGTCGCATCAGTTATAGGCAATTGATTGAGTCATTTGTAAGTTGATCAAGTTTAACTTAACGTTTTGGACGTGTTGAGTCCTGGGTAGAGTTATCTAGGATCATTGTCAGCTGAGGTGTGGTAGAGTTACTATACTTGTCTTGTAGTAGAGTTGTTGCAAGAGGTAGTGATTATAGGAGCTTGTAATCAGTTGTTTGCTTGAATATTAGTGGAGATTTGGGAAATCTCGTGAGACGGGTCGTGTTTTTTTCCTCATTTGAGCAAGGAGGTTTGCACATAAACATTGTGTGTGCTTTACATTATTGCATCATTTTTCTTTCTACTGTTATCCTATTGCATCTGGGGGAATAGGGACCTGGTCCCCATGTACTACCCATTCATTAGAAAATAATATGAGATTTGAGCCTTTATTGGTTATGCATTTATGACGACTTGGTGGGAATATACTAGAGATATGCTGTTGTTGTTACATTTCTGATGACTTGTAGAACTGAAACATAAAACCTCAATGCTTCATCTAAATGTATTAGCATCCTTAACATTCATCATTAAGACACTGCACTATAACATAGGCACTATAATACTGCCATATTTCCTATTTGTATTGATTATTTTTTCTATGTTGATTAGCAAACATGCAACAACCATTAAGAATTGGAGAAAGCAAAAACATAAACTAGAAAAAGTTAAAATTCTTAAAATGAACAAGAAGTAACAAAATTTCATCTATGTTTGTTCATGGCATATATAGCCTACATATACTGCATAACAACTAATGAATTATGATCTTTCTCAATGTTATAACCTTCTTAATGCCATGCCTAGAGGAAGATCGTAACATTGCAAGATCTTGATTAAACTAGGGAATTTGCTGCATCACAAAGCTAGAGCCGGTGAAACAACTTGATAACGATCATCAACAAAGAATCTGATATGAGTTTCCGTTATAACAGAGAACCATTTAATCGTCCTTGAAGATCTTATAATTGACAAATATATCATCCAAACAACCATAACATTTTGCATACGCTAACAATAGTTGATATTGGTATCTGGTTTGAAATGCATATTACGTCTACGTATAAGACTCTAAACTAACTTAGGTGGGCTCACATATGTTATCAAGATCAATGACAAAAGATTCTAAAAAATAAAAAGCTAAGTATTTGAAACCAATAATAATACAACGAACCTGCCTCAGAAGATTCTGGCACTGAAAGCCTAATTTTTTTAAGGGGATGAGAGTTTGGTTCCATCTACACAGTTCGTTCAAAGTTAATATTATCTCCTCTCCCTCTTCCTAGAAGGATAAAACCTAGTCAGATATGTTGCAACAAAACATAAAAAAATTACTGTTGTCTCGGAAATCTAAGCATACTTCGCCCTCTGACTGTTGATGCATACTCAGGATCTGCTCCATTGGTTGGCTGTATGACACATGAACATCAAAAAGAGTTAGAGATCGATCTTCTTATTCACAAACTTCAACAATCAAATCGATGACTTACATTATGAAATATTTATGCGATAACTAATTATCAATTCAATTTTACAGTCATAATTGCATTGCATAAAACCAAAGCAGAATAGATAAAACATGAAGTTAAGTGAACAAAATGCGGAAATGCTACTCCATATTAGCAATAAATGTAACGTTGTTACATAGAATCGGTTACATATGGCACCCCTTGACTCGTATGATCAATCTCAACAAACCTTAAATCTGCCCTCACTTCATCCTCAGGTGTCGTTAGGTGGAAGGCCGGCTCAACATGAGATATATCGTGCACCAATAGTTAAACAAAAGAGTGACATTACTATAGAGACTAGAGCCGTCAATATGGACCGGGTCCAACCCGACATGTAATTTGATGGTATTGGCTTCAGCTATTGTAGTCCATTTAAGAACAGGGCTTCTTAGTCCGACCCATATAAACCTGTAGCTTGTGGGGCTTGAGGAATATAAGTTGGGCTAGCCAGTGGGCTGGCCCGTAAGTCAAGTAAATGCAACTATTTAGATTATTTATTAGTTTTTTTAATTGGTTCGAAGGATATCATGTCAAAAATTATTTAATTTCACTATTAGGAATATTTTTTGGGGGTGTTGGAGACTTGATTAATAAGTAGTAACATTATGTAATATTGTCTGATAATATTTATCTTTATTAATATTCTAAAATTAAATTAGAAAATATTATTTTTTAAAAAGTGGACTGGCCCGTGAGGCCCGTTACCCATAGAGTAATGGTGTGGAGTTGGTGTTTTTGACCCATCATTTTGATGGCCCGTCCCGTTAAACTCAAAGCCCGTATGGGCTAGCCCATGTGGACTAATCCAAATGGACTGGGCCAACCCGTATTGACAGGTCTAATAGAGACACTATAATATACAAAATTACGCTCAAACGATTGCATGTTAGGAGAGCTAACCGGTGTAGCAGTATTTGGAAAATACGTTGGCACATCAGAAGGGATATGCTATCCCACATTGTCAACAGTCCATGCATCCTTAGAATTTTAAAAAATCATGTCTTTAGATTAAATAATCATCAAAAAGATGAATTTAACTTGAAAAAGTTTAGGTAACACCTTAACATAGGATAGTTGGGCCTTCTCAGCCTAATAAGTATTGTATATATCATAAAACTTGTCCCACCATTCCATTAAATATCCCTCTGGAGATTCGATAGCTAAAAAATATCAGAAATTAAATAATTGAAATTTAAAAAAAATAGCAATTAATACAGTTTTAGGAATATGAAAAACACTTTCTAATAAAATTAACCTCAAATAAGTGCACTAAAATCTACAAAGAATGATGTTAATTATCTACCATTCCATCTAATCTATTTTATTTAAAAAAGGAACAACTGATAATTGAGGTGTTTTTAATATATAGATATTGATGGTTGATGTAGGAAAAGAGAACAACTATAGTTAAAGATATAAAACTATGATAATTCAGATGTGTTTTTTTTACCATTATCTCACTTAAAAATGAAGTCAAAGGAATAAAGAAGTTCTTTAAAATAACATAGTCATCATATAAAAGGGTATTCAGATACACGAAGTATGTTGCATTCACCCAAAGTCCAAGAAAGGCCCACTGCCCAAAGGGATTTATAATCTAAGCAACCTATCCTAATCCAAGCATCGGTAACTAATTTTACAACTATTCGTGAGTTATAGCTCATACGGAGACAACCTTTAACTATCACAATAGTTCAGATAGGAAAATAAATTAATTGATTCAAAATTAAAATGGAGCAGGACAAGAGTAGGAGGGGCAGTACAAAGGTTAAACAGGACAGGGTACGGCGATAGTTAAATGGGGCAAGGCGGGACAAAACTTTGAATTATTTCAAAATGCATTTTAATACATAGATAATAATAGTTTATACACAATATATATATATATATATATATTATATATATATATATAATTAAATTAAAAGTGCAAAACTCGTGGAAAGAAAGTGACAATTTAAATGTTTCTTTCATTATAAACTCAAAATAAAAATAAAATCAAAGGAATAATATAATTGTTAAAAAAAAAAACAATATAATCATCAAATAAAAGAGTAGCCTCCACTATCTTATGTCTAGTATTTAGACAAATTTGACTTTCTTTTGATTTAGAATAGAAAATTATTGATATGTCCTGTGTCGGGGTAGAGTTAGCATACAAGGAAGGGGTTGACCTAATGTGGAAAATTAATTTATTTATATTTAGTTAAAATTATTTTTAGTTAAAATTATTTTTTGTGTATATGTAATAGATGATGACCCCCATACACGATTAATTCCTGTGTACACTTTTAAAACCCTTCAATAAAAATTCTGACTCCATCACTAATATTGTGACAATGAAATCTATCAATAGTATAGCATAATCATACTACTCCGATTACTATAATCCAAGGATCCACAACTACTTTCATGATTACACGCAAGTTATAAGTCACACGTAAATAAATTTTAATAATTATTTAATGAGTTCAAATTTACCATAAATTTAAATAAAAAAAGCTTACCAACATTTTTTGGATTTACAACATTTGCTTCAGTTGCAAATATCTCAGCAGTCTTATGCAACCCCTTTGTAACCAATTAATTATAGATATACTCATCCATCCAGAAAATTTTCAATAGAGAGTCATAAATTATTTTATAAGGGTGTGTTTGGTATGAAAATATTTTTTTCAAAAATAAGTTGGTTTCTTGTATGTAATCTTGCAATTGATAAGTCAGAAAAAAAATATTTATATATAATTTAGCAAAAGAATATATGTAGAGGTGGGAGGGGTCGGGATGTGGGGCCTCGGTAGTGCTGGGAGTGGAATGGTCAAGAGGTAGGAATTGGGGGTGTTGGGTGGATCGGAGAATACCATAAACATATATAATGTTTGATAAGTTGGTTTCTTGAAGTTTGGTAAGTAAGCAAAAAAGATTATTATCTCAAAATTAATTTATACTTAATTGACAAAAAATAATATTGGGTGGGAGGATACAATAAGCATACAGTAATGTGACTTATAGAATTTATTTTTTCTATTTCCATTAAGAAGTTATTGTCTTCGTTTTTTAATGAAGAAAATGTTTTTTCAAAATTTTTTCTTAAATCAAACATAAGAAAATACAGAAACATTTTTCGAAAAATATTTACCTTTTGACCACACACGTCTTAAAAGGTGAATAGTTTGAATTTTCCCCTCTACTATTTTTAATTGGCCAATTGTATCCTTGGCTAAACTTGTGTCTATTCATGAACTTGGAATTAACAAGTTGTGTTGTATTTACTCCTATCATTAATTAAGCTCTTGTGAGAATAAGGTTTTTTGGTAAGGTGTGTAATAATAATGTAAAATATAGTATATTAGTAAATATGATGGAAAGAATGTGGAAAGAATTTTGAGGGATAATTATG
This sequence comes from Capsicum annuum, assembly GCF_002878395.1. NCBI lineage: Eukaryota > Viridiplantae > Streptophyta > Magnoliopsida > Solanales > Solanaceae > Capsicum > Capsicum annuum. Next base: position 6,004 of record NW_025854804.1, read on the forward strand.
TCCTTAATCATTCTAATGCAGTACTACAGTTCGGTGGAAAAACTTTAGGACATCCTTGGAATAATAGGTATCGTATGCATTAGAATCTATTGTGTTACTAATACCATGGATTTTCACGTATTAGTAATACACACCTTAATATTAATGTAAGTGTATGAGTAACACTTAAATTAGTTATGCATAGGATGAAAAATATTAGTAATACACAAAGCTAATACATGCATTTCTACCAAATGAAAATGTGTCAAATTATTTGGGAAAAAAGAGTTACTCATATTACTCTTTTAATTTTTGACTAAAAATTATTTCCTTCATTTTTATTTATTTGTTGAAATTTGACTTGACACGAGGTTTTAAAAACTAAAGAAGAAATTTGAATTTTATAATTTAAAAATAATAGGATGTACCAAAATAATCTTTAATTTTGTGTGTGAACATGTTATGTAAAAAGTTGAAACTAATAAGCAGAAATAGGGAGTAATATGAAAAGTTCCTCAATAAATGACTTTTTCCACTTTATTAATATTAAGTATTTAATAATCATGATAAATGAAATTAAAAGTATTTAAAGTTCTATTTCATATGAACAAAATATACTAAACAAAAATGAAGAACAATTTTGAGTTTTGACTGCTTGATTTATGTGAAGCACGTCAAAAAAAGAGTACCTCCTTATTATGCAAACATGAAATAATTCGTTTTTCAAATCTCTTATTTGTTATAAAGGAGAGCCTATTAAAAACATATAAACGAATAAAAAATTCACTTACTCACAAACATTTACAAGTTTTAATCCAATACATTTGTTGACCAAAACTATGATTTAATCCATTTAAATGTAGCTCAACCATTTCCTTTAAAAAAGCCTCACTGAAAAATCATTTTCTTTTATTCTATTCTCATTTTATCATATTACTTGTTTCAATCAAAACTTATATTTTACCCCACTCTTACAACTTAAGAAAGTTATCAAACCCCATAAAAAAATGTTTTTAAAAATATATGTTCCAAGATAAAGCGTGGTTTACATAAATTTCTTTGGTTAAGACAAAATATTCAAATCTAAAATAATGAGAACATTAAAGGAGAAAAAACACATCATAAAGGAGTAGTAAGATAAAACTAAACTAGGATAAATGTTTTCATTGAGAAACTCACATCATTTGTGCATTCCATGATTCCATAATTTCTAGAATAAGTCTACCTTCAAAAATAAATTAAAATAAAATAAAATAACATAACAATGAATGAAGAAAGTAAAAAATGAGAGTGATAATTTGTACAAAAGTTAATAATTAGCAAAACATAAATAGAAAAGAAAACACTAATAAAGAAAAAATTAAGTTGACTAAAAATAATGATAGAAAAGAGAGATAAGATTACATTTAAAATTTTCTTTAAAAATCAAACAATTTCATTTACTAGTCAACGAATTCACATTACACTTTTTTTTTCTTACAAAATTTTCATTTTATACTTTTTGTACAATGTAAAAACAGTCTATTTGCTTTTGTATATTTGATTCATAAAGCCATAGCAGACTTTTAATCAATAAAAAGATCTTGCATAAATTTATATAACTAACCTCAATATCGTACAAATTTAACAGGAATTAGCAATGGATAATTTTTGTCAAAACAATAAAATCCCATTGTTAATCTTATTTAACGATGAATTAATGGTAATTATTCTAGCTATATGCTATTTAACGCAAAATAAGTGAGGATTTGTGTAAGTAATTTTTAATTTTTGTAGTTAGCATTTTTATTTAGTGTACCATTCGTTTGGGATTGATGCAGTGGACATGACCCCAAATAGGAAGTGTGGAGGTAGCGGATAATGGTAGAAGACTAGTTCGAGTGTGGGTTGTAACTAGTAGTTAGGGTGCTCTGGTGTAGCTGAGTTAGTGATCCTAGGACTGTGTCCATTGGTAGGAGCTGCTAGTGTATGTTACTACTAGGGGGTGTCCTTTCCTATTTCTTATTCCCTATTTTTACTTTCGCATTGCGCTTATTTTCGTGTCTCTCTTATCTCTATTTTTATTATTTCTCATTTCTTATTTCAGTTATGCCATTCATTCTGTTTCATGTATTACTATGACCTTGTTAACTATTCTTTATCTTGAGCCAGGGGTCTATTAGAAACAACCTCTCTACTTATTCGGAGGTAGCAATATGGACTGCGTACATTTTACCCTTCCCAAACCCCACTTGATGGGAATACACTGAGTTTGTTCTTGTTGTTGAAGTAAAAACGAACGGAGGAAGTAATTCGTGTAATTAAAGAGGAACAAGGCAATAAATATATTTTTGGAAAAACATAAATTTAGTTTACCAAAAAACAACAATTTTTTAAACACCTCACTTTGAAAAAATGTGCATCTACTAAGTAAGACTTTTGTACATTTGGATAATCACCTAATTAATCCGTACAAATCCCCTAAAACTAACAATTAATGCTTCATCAACTATCCTTAACCCTTCTTTAAATTTACATTTTAACTTATTCTATCTACCTCACTTTTTAAAATATAATTTTAAATATTGAAAGTGCCATTCAGACCCTTCTTACTACGCCTATTATTAATAATTTGTAATTTCGAAAGACCATAGACAAAAAGGTCAATCAAAAATAGCGAGTGAAAGGAGATAGAAAAAAGTAATTGTAAAATGGTGAAACTATAAACCTTCATAACTTTGCGCTCGAATATCCGTTTGAGTCGATTTTTTTGAAACTGTGTATTTTTTCGAGATCTATGTGGACAATTTGTTCGAGTCAATATTCTAAAAAACTACTTCTATCCCACTCAATTGGCACTTTTTTCCAATTTAGTATGCAATTTTAATTCTTTAGCCAAAAAAGTGATAAAAAGTAAATGATTCAAAGATGAAAATAGCATGGTGTTCTATTTGGGGCCAAATTGGTATGCTATACCCCACGGTTCCGGGGGTTGGCCTGGGGGTGCCATGGGCTGAAAATCGACCTGGGCGTGCCGGAGAGGTTGGGGAACGTCCTAGTATTGCCCGTTTGCATGGACAGGGCCATTTGGTTAGTAAAATGAGATAAATAGCATGAACGAGGCTATTTGGGGCCAAATCGGTGTGCTATAGCCCACGATTCTGGGGGTAGGCTCAGGGTTCGTGGGTGCCGTGAGTCAAAAATCGATCTGGGCATGCCAGAGAGGATAAGGAGCTTCCTAATGTTGCCCGTTTGTGTGGGCGGGGCCATTTGGTTGGTCAAACAGGAAAAACTATGTGAATGGGGCATTTTGGGGCCAAATCGGTGTGCTATAGCCCACGGTTCCTGGGGTGGACCCGGGGTCCGAGGGTGTCGTGGACCAAAAATCAACCTAGGCATGCTAAGGAGGCTGGGGAGCATCCTAGAGTTTCCTGTTAGCGTGGGAGGGGACATTTGATTGGTCAAACTGGAGAAACAGCACAAATGAGGCTATTTGGGGCCAAATTGATGTGCTCTAGCCCACCATTCCGGGGGTGGACCCGGGGTCCAGGGGTGTCATGGGTCAAAAATCTACCTGGGCATGCCAGGGAAGCTGGGGAGCGTCCTAGTATTGGCCGTTTGTATGGGCGGGGCTATTTGGTTGGTCAAACAGGTGAAATGGGGTGAACGGGGCATTTTGGGCAAAATCGATGTGCTATAGCCTACGATTCTGAGGATGGGCCTGGGGTCCGAGGGTGCTGTGGGCCAAAAATCGACCTGGACATGCCAGGAAGGCTGGAGAGTATCCTAGTATTTCCTGTTTGCATGGATGGCGCCATTTGGTTGGTCAAACGGGCGAAATGGTGTGAACGGGGTATTTTAGAGCCAAATCGGTGTGCTATAGCCCATGGTTTCTAGGGTGGGTCCGGGGTTCGGAGGTACTGTGGGCCAAAAATTATCCTAGGCATACCAAGGAGGTTGGGGAGCATCCTAGTGTTGCCTGTTTGTATGGGCGAGGCAATTTGGTTGGTCAAACGGGAGAAACAGCGCAAACGGGGCTATTTGGTGCTAAATCGATGTGCTATAGCCCACCGTTCTGGGGGTGGGCCTGGGGTCCGGGGGTGCAGTGGGTCAAAAATCTACCTGGGCATGGCAGGGAAACTGGTGAGCATCCTAGTATTGCCCGTTTGTATGGGCAGGGTCATTTGGTTGGTCAAACGGGTGAAACAACACGATCGGGGCATTTTGGGGCAAAATTGGTGTGCTATAGCCCATGATTCCGAGGGCGGGCCCAGGGTCCAGGGCTGCTTGATAGCACTTAAATTACTCTCTTAAATGGGTCTAAGCGATCGTTGTCAATATAAAACCCAATTAGATTGGGGTCGAATCCCACAGGGAGTAAGGTGTGAACTTCAATTTATTTACGAAATACTTTAATGGTAGTCTACTGTTTTACAAGATGGGTGTTTAAATTTCACAGAGAGTCAATTGTCACTTTCAATATTTTAGTGTTGTAATTAATATAAATGAGAAACCAGAGTTATATTCACCATGGGTATTAGGAGTTAACAAATACTAGGTAATGCTTTGGATTCTTGGAGTAAGTAGAAACAACAGAATAATCCTGACTATGATACTGTCTGACTTATCACTCGACCTCACCAGACAATTTATTATCAAATTCTCTCAAACTTAGATAACTTATCTACTTCCAATAGGATTTTATCTCAGGTAGATTAATCCAGTTACGACATCAATCATTAAATAAAAGGTTGGTAACTTCCGAATCCCTGTTGATAATTCACGTCCTCTAGTCTATTTCTCTGTTAGAAGCAAATAAAACCTAAGGCATAATCTAATGTTTGCAACCAATAGATTTCAGTCGAAAGAACAGAATTTCAAGATGCCCTACTACTCTTTGAATCCGTTAAATGCCTAGTAACCTATTAGACCCTAATCCATGGATCCCATAACTCCAGCTAATGGAATTAGCCGCTCATGATTTTATGAACAAACTAACAAGTTGAATTCATCATAATAAGGATAAACTTATGAATGGATGAAAAACAACAAGTAGTTTCTTCAATTTACTCACGAGATAGAAACCCAAAAATAGTTGGTAAGTGCTTTTTTAAAGAAACAAGAAAAATATTTGATGGTAAAGATGAAGTAATGTTACGTGCTTCTCTTTAGAAGATCTTCTCTGATAATTAATGATCCATCCCTAAAAAATCCCTAAAACAAGTCTTTAAATAGTCAACCCTAAATAAGGAAATAAAATTAAAGTGACAGTTTTCTCTTCGGATGTCTGAAGACTTATGCGAGATATCGTCAAAGATTCCAGTGAATTGTTATCTTTTGACTGTTCAGATGAAAAATCTGACAGCGTGTCAAAATTCTTGATGGCGCATGACAATTGCTATCACAACTTCACTGGAAATCAGTATTCTCTGCTTCTGATTGACGACGATTTTGACGCCATGACACATATTTGATGTCCCTCCTAAACGTTGTCACATTTTATATTAGTTTCTCAGGTTCTGTCTAAGCTTGACGATAATTTTGATAGCCCGTCCTATGTATGAAGGCATTTTAGAAATGACGTCAGCTATACTTCAGCTTATTTACGCCAGATTTCAGCGGATTTATTCTTCTTTCCTTTGGTTTCCTCCCCAATCACTTGTATCTTCATTAACATATTAAAAGCAATCAAAAACAATAAAAGTTGCTTAGTACCTCACAATTATTTAGAGTTAAAAGCTTCTAATGTGTTAGCATCGGCTCACACATCAACACCCTCAACTTAAAAAATTGCTTGTCCTCAAGCAACCCAAACATAACTAGGAGTATACAAAGTACAATTTGGCAGCTAGCTACTCTCATCAGGTCAGAATACATGCACCATCTCCATGATCAATCAAATTAAAATCAACTGTGTCTAATATTTGAAAACACCCATGTAACTCAAATGTATCTAGATATGGCAAAAATCTCAGCAATAACAGCCAAGCACATACCCAAATTATATTATCCGAACAAAGAAGTTAATATCAATATGACTGGTGTGCCCTCACAACAAAGAAATCCTTTTCTCACTCAGATTCACATGTATAGACATAGGGATGAGCGTAAGACTCACTCTCAGAATGAAGTTCCAATATTGCACATCAAATCCCATAGGCTTTCCCTTATAGTCAGTATCTAAGTCTTCAGACAAGTTAGTTAGGATCACTATAGAGCTTTTCTTAAGCTTGTAATGTAGGCTCAGGTCTGTTATAATATTCATGGGTATTTCATAGTGACTACACCTCCTTGGCACTACATTAACTCACGGGGTTTCAACTTTTGACCTTCTTTTCTTCCCTCTTTTATTTATCAAGCATTCTAAAGATGGGTGTTGTCTGTTCAAGCATTAGATTAACTTTTTCAATTTTTTTTTCTTTTTCACTACACCTAACTTGTTTTTCGTTTTCATTCTTTTACCTCTCTTCATACTCATAATGCATCACGCACCCCTATAGTAGCCACCCTCAACTTAAGTTATTTGCCTAAGTCGAGGTGCACAGTGTCCAAGGATAACCCAGTCTAAAAAAGGTTCATTGTGATGTAATGGGAAGGTGAAAGGTGTATAAGAAAGAACTGGGATATTTAGGCGCAAAAAGGGATCAAGGGATACTATTCATATTTGGACGGTCATTTAAGCTAAAATGGGTTAACATGCAAAAACGGCATGTGATCCTTTCCTAACGCCTATCCTATGACTATGGTATGAATAAGTAGGCAAGTTCTAGATTTAACGCAAAATGAGAACTGAGTAAGACCTTACACGCACATAGCACACAAGATATAGCACATCACCACTCATCAGTTTCTCATTACAGGTTATTTATTTGCCACACTAATGTCAAAAATAGATACACAGTGGTCACACTAGATGTAATTCACACAATTCATGACAGATTAGACCACTGGAGAGGTACTCAAAAATTATAAAACAAGATAACTGCCTCAAGTACTTGTACTATTCCTAATTATTTACAGAACATATTACAACAACAGTTTCCCTAGACCCTCAATTTAAAATCAAAAATAATATGCACTAAGGGTTAGGATACACCTGAAGACAGTCAAGCCTATGGATCTTGGGTCTCCGAACCTGCTACAGCATTATCTACTATCTTCTCCCCACTCGTAGCATCTGTCTTTACACTAGCTGGAGCCGACAGCCCTAGCTCTGATGTCTGCTTCCCATTTTTCTGTGTTAGCCAGGGACTCCAATCTTGCCCTTTTCAAATCTTCCTTCTATGCTTTATTCTTTGCTTTCTTTTTATATTTTCTCTCTTCTTCACTATTCGGATCATATCTCTTGTTCTTGCCTTTCTTTTCCCCTTTTTTTTTCTTTTTCTTTGAGGAATCTGCAGTGAGATCAAGTATAGGAATTTCTTCCTCTTATCATGCATAGTTCAACCTGTTGACACTATGATTTGGTGCTACTGCATCATCCCAACCTTAGCTTTTACCTTATCCAACGCATCTCTAAAAGTGGCAAGATCAGCACCTGTCATCTCTCTTTCTCGGGCATCGAATCTATTCTCTATATTTGCCACTCACTCAAGAAAAGTCATGAAAGGTTTGAGTGCAACTTCGAGTGTAGCTTTGATTCTTTTGTCCACAGTGGTAACAAACTGTTTGGAGAAGTCCTATAGTTGCACCTCATACCAATTTGCTTGCCTAGCCACCTTTCTAATATCAATCGACTGAAATACCGAACCTGTTGCTGCCAGAGGGACTGAAGTAGTCGGCTCACTTTGAGGCACTAAGCCTGCGTGAGCTGAATATGGTGGTGGTGGTGGTACAGCTTCAAATATTTGCACCCCCACATCTGGTGCTGACATAGTCTCAGTGACTAGAGGATCTGCTGCACCAACTGCATCTCGATCAAGTCGTAATCCCGGCTGAATTTCATTTTTGCTGACAGGGTTGTGAGTTTTCTTGGCATGTATCTCATCATCAATACCTGAAATATTAGGTACATTAGCTGCTTTACACAACTTAGTAATTAGACATGGGAATGGATATGCAGTATCGGGTCTTGCGAGCCGAATTTTGATCTCTTCCGCTATCATTTCTCCAAAATCCAAGGGAGTTTTGTCTGTCAAGCTTATAACCAATATTCCTCGATCATCCCCTAATATGTTGTCTCCCTTGGTGGGTATCAGATGAATCCATACTAAAACCCACCAAAATCTGGCCTCTGAATTTAGAGATGCTTTGGTAATCTTTTCTGCTGGAGTATTCAGCCACTCATGTTCCCCATCTGCAATGAGATTTGCTAGCCATTTGTGATGGTTTTCCCAATGTTTCAATTGGGCATAGAAGGTAGGTGAAGTGGCTCGTGGTAGAAAGGCTGGCCCATGAAGAGACCTGTTTATGGTGGCATCTGAAATATCTACCCTCACTCCACATACTGGATCTTTGGTCAGCAGAGGCTTATCTAAAGTTCTATCTCCTTCTTTGCACATATTTTCCACCGTAGCCTGGTAGTTCGCGAAGAACTCCCAAACTAATAAAAGATAGTAAACACCGCTTCCCCTGGTAGTCCACTCTAAGCCATACTCTTTGAGTTTTTGCATTACCTCAGGGTATCTGATCAACCCTGTAGTGATGATTTTCTTCTCCTCTAGAATTGGCCTTCTGGTACTTCGTTGATCTATTTTGTGAAGTTTGTCCAAATAGACCATTTCAGCCCCAGGGATTTTCTATCTCGCATTGTTCCTAACCTCAGTGTTCTTGTATTTCACCAAAGTTCCCCATAATGGAGAATCCTTATCACCTTGCTGCTCCGATGATGGTGATTCAGACTCAGTTTCTTCAGTTGCAGGCCTTTCAGAGTCTTTAGTTTCAACTTTTTGTTCAGTTCCCTCAGACTTCTATTTAGTGTGTTCTGATCCTTGTTCCTCCGATGCTTGCTCAGATGAGGTTGTTACCTCAGTATCACCATTATTCTCCACCTCAATAGGCTTAGGTGGAGGTGGTGTCTTTGGACCATTCCTCTTTCTAGTCCATCTGTGCATGGGTTCATTATCTTCATAATTAGAGTCCTTGTTGAAAAACTGTTGAGGTACATTCTCTTTATCCATGTTCTTTGGTGTGGTTGGATTCTTCTTCTTGGGTTCCATTATCAGTTCTGCAACATCATATAAATCCTCAATTAGTGTCCATAATCAAACAAGAGAAGAAGAAGGATCACCTTAGTTTAACATCATCACTGTTTTCAGTTCGCAAGTTTGACGACCTTTCTGATTTGCCATCACAGGTGACACGGTGCTTCAAAAGCATCATCAACCTTATCCATAATATACAAAATTTCTTAGCTTTTGAAGGAATTTTTGAATGGACGTCACACAGGTGAAAGGCCGTGAAAATTGTCGTCAAACAACATTACAATTTCTAACTTCTTTTTACTTGATTTTTCCTTTACCATTATTCTCAATTTGAACTTAGGTTATGTTCCTTACTGAGATTTCCACAAAATTATACCGCATACCCCTACAAAACCTAGTTTTCAAAGGGACTTGAAGCATGTTAATGGGTTCAGGTCACTCCTTTGAAACCAAGGTTTCTTGTAGTTCACAATTCATCAAAGAAAGATAAAGTTGATGTTTTTCTCATACCTGGATGTCGACACTTAGCTGATGTTCTCTGGGCACCTAGATTTGTGAGTGAGAGAAGAATGAGATAAGAGAGGAAGAGTATTTCATGACTTAACTCTCAGGCTTCAATAAGGAAAGTCTTAAAATTTATCCTTAGATGGGATTATTTTTTAAAAATAAAGTGAAATAACTCTTTAAGAAAAGAAAACCAAAACTTGAAGAGAAATATCTAAAGTACGCGGGAATGTGAACAGCTGTTGTTGGGCCGGGTTAGCCCGATATTTTTAATCTGGTCTCAACTAATTTGATGGCATTTTTGAAGGTGCGTCAGATACCAGACGACACTTCAAAATTTGTCGTCAGCCTTAACAGAATAAGGCTTTGACTTGATTATTTTGATGCCATTTCTCACGTCTTGTCATACTTGTGACAGCCTATCAAAATTAACGTCAACCTTCTCAAGATGATTGAAACTAGTTCACCTCCTTTCTACAACTCTTATCTACAAAAATTAAAAACACAAGTGCAATAAAATTAAAACATTGGGTTGCCTCCCTAACAACGCTTGATTTAATGTCACGGCACGACTTGATTATCTTGACTACTGAGACTTTTTCAAGATACCATATCGATACCTCATTACCATTTTCCTGGTACATCCACAACAGAGAAGATATTATCTCCTCCAACTGCTTAATAGGAGGGTGCATTTTGAATCTGGCCTCCGTTTTTCCTTACCTGAACGTTAGCTCATTGAGCTCCATATCAACTAATACTCTTCCCGTGGCTAATAGTGGTCTACCAAAAATTATGGGTACCTTAAAATCAACATCATAATCCAATTTGACAAAATCTACAGGCAGAATAAAGTCATCCACCTTTATCGGTACATCATGCAATACACCAACTGGTCGTTTCACTGATCCGTCTTCCATCAAAAGATGCATCGTTATAGGAGTAGGTTCCCCCACTCCAATATTCTTGTAGATATCAAATGGCATTAGATTAATATTTGCTCCTAAGTCACATAAAGCTTTGGTAAGCTTCATGGACCCAACTGTGCACGGTATGGTAAATGCTGCAGGGTCAGGCTTTTTCTGCATTAAGGATTGTGAAGAAACAACACTACAGTGGTGGATGTTGTCAACTAGCTGATGTTGGGCGTATTTATACGTCTAAGCACCATAACTTACCCATGTTTTAGCTAAGTTTTGAGGATAAATTACATAATTCTTGCACTTTTAGTCTATTTTTAGCTAAGTGAGCTGACCTAGGTGATTAGCATGCTTTTCAGGTACTAATGAGGAAGATTTCAGCACTCTGGGGACCTGTGGACAGCAAAGGAAAACTTCACATAAAAAGGAAAGGAGCTCTTGGAATGAATGTGATGCATGGGAACTTTTTTCCGGGCAAACTCAATATTTTTAAACAGTTAAGAATGCAGTAGCAATTTATTGGAGAAGGATGTTATTAAAAGCATTATTACTGAACTTTTAGGGATTATTCACATTCTGTATTATTTTGAAGACAAGAAAAGGCGGCTTAGCTTGAGGACGGAGGGAGAAACATGTTTTTCTCTTATTGTCGTTAGTCATCTTTATCACTAAGATTATTCTAAGTTTTGGTATGATGAATATTTCTAGTTTGATTTCTGTTTTATTCATGAGTAGCTAAGTTTATTTGTTAGGGTTATGGAAACCTTGTAGTATACTCTCTATTGCTATGGGTTTTTGAATTTATGATATGTTAATCCACTTATATCATTACTCTCTTCATTTTGATTGAATTCTCATGGTTGCAAACATAGGGAATGCGCCATTATAGCAATAACTTGTTTGATAGAAAATTTACTGTTTGGAAAAGAGAGTGTGACAAGAAAATAGGGTTTCCAACCTCTATTTTACACGTTAATGCCCTAGTAGGATTAACTTCTTGGAGAGTTCATACAATTTGTTTTACACTTTGGATTCAAAAGAACTAAGGTGAATAAATCCTTGATGGTTGAAAAACACTTGGATTTAGAATTACAATACGTCTCTCTATAAGTGCATGCATGTATAAAATCTGTATTACTCATAGTTAATAGAGAAGTAAAAGCTACAAGGTGGACATAACCCTAACTTGTCATTCTCTGTGATCAAATATTATTACACATATCATCTCATCGTTACACTGATAATAGTATTGTGCACCAAAACCGAAACTCCCCTTATCTTTGAACCTTTGACCAACAGTCTAATAATAATCGCAATACTTAGTGATCATAGTATTCCCTGTGGGATTCAACACCCAACCTAGTTGGGTTCTATATTTGACAGCGACCGCTTGCACTTTCTAACAAGAGTTGTAATTTGGGCGTATCAAATTTTGGCGCCATTGCCGGGGAATACGGTTGTCAACTAAGTTTGTGATAGTTAATAGACCCTTTGGTCCAAGATTCTTAAATTTTACTTTTTGTTTGTTGTTTTTGGTTTGTTCAGGTTTAGTATAGTGCATGGCAAATACACGAAGATCTGGTCAGCCATTATTACCTATAAATACTGAACCACATCTCATTGGCAGAATGGATACGTAACGAGACCTTGAAAGGATGGCTACTCAACAGGAGCAGGCTAGATTAGCTGCATTGGCAGCTGCGCAAGTAAATCAACAGAATACTAATAACCCAGGTCGGGTACCAAATCTTGATGATGAGGACCTGGGTGATGATGAGTTATTAAATCGAAGGCATGCAGATGATGTGGTTGCACCAGTGAATAGGAATGCCAGTAGAGATCGTCAAGCTAGAATGAGACCTGAACACCGAGCTGTGAAGGTTGCTTTTGATGATGATGATGACGAATTGGATAGGGCTGGTGCCACAGGGGCTATTATGCCTCCGCCCTTGGCACCCGGAGCCAAGTTCAATATCACTAGCACTATGATCCAGCTATTGCAACTCAAAGGATTATTTGGTGGACTTGCAGGCGATGATCCGAATATACATTTGATTAATTTTATCTCAATATGCAAATTGTTTGACAATCTAGGGGTTGGATAGAATGCAATCTGGCTGTGCTTATTTCCATTGTCTTTATCTGAAGAGGCAACTCTATGGTTAAACGGGCTAACTCTTGACTCTATTACCAATTGGAGACAACTGAAAAAAGCTTTCCTAGAAAGATTCTTTCCACTATCCAAGAGAGCACAATTAAGAGATGAGATAAGTAATTTCAGACAGCTTCCAACTGAAGCTCTCCACGAGACATAGGAGAGATTCAAGAAGAAGCTTATGCGGTGCCCAAATCATCAGATGACCAATGTCCACTAGATGGAAATATTATATAGGGCTTTGAACTCGGTGACTAAGCCACTGGTAGATAATGCTGCGGGTGGGTCATTCATGGACCTTACTTTTATTGAGGCATGTGCTATGTTTGATCGTATGACAAAGCAGAGTAGAGCTTGGCATACCAGGGATTCTAAGGTAGCAGGATCTACTGTATCTAATGGCATGATGGCAGAATAGAGGTGAAGAGAAGAGGAATGTGACCAGGATATGGCTCATATAAAAATGCAGATGGACCTTCTTACCAAGAATTTACTATCAGGGAAGACAGAAAAGGTCCAGGCTGTTGCATCACAGGGAAAAGATGACTCTGATTTTGAGAAGGAAGCAAATTACTTGAATAATCAGGGGGGTTTCCGAGGCAATGTCCAAGGAAACCAAGGTCAGAACTATTATGAAAAATCCAGATACAAGGATCGAGACCAATGGAATTAGAAGAATAAGAATAACAGAAGCGGTTTGTATGTCCCTCCTAGAAATGGTGAAGCTGCTGCACCTAGCTCTGGGAAGATGTCCATGGAGGACATGATGGCTAAGCTCTTGAAAGGAGTGGAGGCAACCAACACGGGAGTAACTGAGGTAAAAAATGATTTGTCCTCAATAAATCAATTGGTTGACTCATATTCGACTTCAATAAAACAGCTGGAACAACAAATGAGTCAACTATCAACGGCATTCAATCAAAGAAAAGCTGGCACTTTACCGAGTGACACTGTCCAAAATCTAAGAAAAGATGGATCATGTTTGGCTATTACAACCAGGAGTGGTAAAGTGTTGGAAAATCCATCCAAGGGCAAGCCCGTGGTTGATAGTATAGAGGAGAATGTTATTGAAGCAGATTGTGATACTTTTGTAGAAGTTGAAAATCAGAATGAGAACGTTCATGATACTACACCTAGATGTCAGCAGTCTGAACAGATTGATAATGGGAAGCACAATAAAAAGAAAGTGGTGGAGAAAACTCTTCCAAATCAACCACAACCTTTTCCTCAGAGACTGAAGAAGAATACTGATGACACCAAGTTTAGTAAATTCAGGACCATGCTGAAGCAGCTGACTATTAATGTGCATTTGGTGGAGGCATTGGAGCAAATGCCAGGGTACGCCAAATTCATGAAGGACCTTTTGACAAAGAAAAGGGCAGCGAGCTATGAACTGGCAGATAATTTTCATCATTGCAGTGCAATTACCATGAGGTCTTTAGTACAGAAGAAGGAAAATCCAGGTGCTTTCACTATTCCTTGCACGGTTAGATCTTTAGATTTTGCTAAGGATTTATGTGATTTGGGGGCTAGCATTAATTTGATTCCACTAGCCATTTATAGACAGTTGGGGTTGGAGGATCCTACACCAACCAACATGCGGCTTGTAATGGAAGATAGGTCGGTAAAATGACCTGTTGGTATCTTATATGATGTATTAGTGAAGGTTTCTACCTTCATTTTCCCTGTAGACTTTGTCATTTTGGATTGCGAGGTGGATTTTGAGGTTCCCATAATCTTAGGTCGTCCTTTCCTCGCAACAAGAAGTGTGCTTGTTGATTTATGAGCAAATGAGCTTTTATTTTGGATGAATGATGAAGTGGTATGTTTTGATGTATGCAAATCAATGAAGCAGCCCAAAGATATGAATGTGTTCTCTATAGCTGATGTTTATTATGAGGATAGAAAAGATTGTGAAAACCAAGTAGCTGATCATCTATCTAGACTTGAGAGTGAGCACACAGTGCAGACCGACCTTGATATTGATGATGCATTCCCTGACGAAGAGATTCTAGCAACTATGGTGGAAAACTTACCGTGGTATGCAGATTTTGCTAACTACGTGGTGAGGAAGTGATTCCTGAGCATCTCTCTTTTCATCAAAAAAAAGTTCATGCATGATGTGAAACATTACTTCTGGGATGAGCCTTATATTTTTTGACGATGTGCTGATGGTATTATTAGGCGGTGCATCCCAGATGTAGAGGTGCCTAGCATACTGGAAGTAAGCCATGCTTCCAAAGTTGGAAGTCACCATGCAGGTGATCGGACGGCCAAGAAAGTACTGCAAAGTGGCTACTATTGGCCTTTATTATTCAAGGATGCCTACGATTTTGTAAGAAGATGTGATCAGTGTCAGCGGCAAGGTTCTATTTCAAAGCACCATGAGATGCCCATGTCGAAAATGCTTGAAGTAGAGTTATTTGATGTCTGGGGTATTGACTTTATGGGCCCATTTATGAGCTCATTCGGGATGAAATATATCTTAGTTGCTGTGGATTACGTATCCAAATGGGTCGAAGCAGTCGCTCTAGCTGATAATGAAGGTAAGAGTGTTTTGGCGCTTTTGAAGAGAAATATCTTCTCTCATTTTGGGGTACTCCGTACCTTCATAAGCGATGGAGGATCACATTTCTATAATAAGCTGTTCAGAGCCGTATTGGCAAAGTATGGGGTTAAGCAACATAAGGTAGCTACACCGTACCACCTACATACTAGTGGGCAGGTGGAGGTTTCAAATCGGGAAATAAAGCTGATCCTTGCTAAGACTGTGAATGCCAGTAGGAAAGATTGGTCCAGGAAGCTGGACGATGCCTTGTGGGCATATAGGAATGCGTAGACACCAATTGGCATGTCACCATATCAACTCGTTTATAGAAAGGCTTGTCATTTGCCAATTGAGCTAGAACATAAAGCAATGTGGGCACTGAAGCAGCTTAACCTGAACTGGGATAATGCTATTACTATGAGATTGGGGCAGCTGAACGAGATGGATGAATTCTGTCTAAATGCATATGAAAGAGCAGATCTTTACAAGGAAAGGATGAAAAAGTACCATGATCGGAGGATTATCCAACGAAACTTTCAGAAAGGCGATTTGGTACTCCTTTTCAACTCCAGACTAAATCTGTTTCCAGGGAAGCTGAAGTCTAAATGGTCTGGTCCATTTAGAATCATCCAAGTTTACTCATCTGGAGTAGTGGAGTTTGAAAATGATGATGGTAGTGTCTTTAAGGTGAATGGCCAAAGAGTGAAGCTATATATCGGTCCAATCGACTCGATAAAATGTATAGCCACCATATATATCTTAGTGAAGTCTGAGTAATCAAGATAACAATGTCGTGCCGCGATAATAAATCAAGTGCTACATGGGAGGCAACCCATCATTTTTAATCATTTTTGTTTTACTAGGAGTTTGTTTTTGATAAATAAAAATTCAAAAAGAAGAGCCGAGCCACGACCAAAACTAAGGCGCTTGGTTGGAGGCAACCCATCCTTCTAATCATTTTTGTTGTTTTGATTAAGTGTAGGTGCATGAAGTACAAAGGAGAAGATTAGCCCTAAATTTTGATTTGAAAGTGAGCCATGTCAATGGTGGTAAGTCTAGGTATGATGGAGCATAGGCAATAGGTTAGGCGCCGCCTATTCCAACATGGGCGATAGACTAGGCGCCGCCTATGCCATCGCCTATGCTCACTGCCTCACATAGGCAATACTCTAGGCGCCGCCTATGCTCACATAGGCAATAGGCTAGGCGCCGCCTATGCCAACATGGGCGATAGGCTAGGCGCCGCCTATGATAATATGGGCGATAGGCTAGGGGCCGCCTATGCCATTGCCTATGCTCACTGCCTCACATAGGCGATAGGCTAGCCGCCGCCTATGCCAACATAGGCGATAGGCTAGGTGCCGCCTATGCCAACATAGGTAATAGGTTAGGCGCCACCTACTTAAGCTTAGGCGATGCTATAGGCTCCGCCTATCAACGTCAATTTTGCCTACTAACTCGAGTGTGAATGGACCAACCCGACCCATGCCTCATCTTTTAAATATATCCTCTACCTTTAAACCCCACTAAAATTTTCTTAAACCTAAGCGCTGCCCAATATTGCCCTCTCCAAGTTTTTCTCTTTTCTTATCTAATCGTGCAGGCTCACCTTCCCGATTCATCAGGAATTAATCACCAAGTAAGTTGTTCTTTCATGTTCCGTAGTTGTTTCAGTGCTACGCTTATAATGGTTAACTAGATTTTGTAGTAGTTCTTGGTGATAAGAGTGTGGTTAGTTTATTATGATTTTATAAAAATACATCTCATTGAGTGAAAGGATTCTTGTGGGTATTCTTGATTTTACTCCGGCATGTATTGATTGGTATGCACTGTCATAATTTTTTTATTATTGTGGAGTTGAAATTTTGAAGTTAATGCATAATTTTAGGAGTTGTAAGCTTGACTATGTGACTGACTCGTTCATCGATGTAATGGTCATGGTTAACCAAAAGAATAAGATTGTGTAATTGTTTCTATGCTATAGCATGATAAGATTTCTATGTGGTAGTCTTGCTCAAAGATTGCATTGCTCCAATGAAATAAAGTTGGAAATGATAGTCAAGATTACACGACCATTGTGTGCTGCTTCTCTATATCAAACTGAGAAATTGTTATGTAAAGTGTAGGGTTGAAAGTCTGACTGCGCTAATAATGTTATTGGCACATACCACCTAAATGTATGTCGATGAAGTCTGAGTAATTGAACATACTCACTCAATTAGTTTGTGCAAACAAATTAAGTGTGGGTGGTGCCATCACTATTTTCTTTTTCGATTAT
This sequence comes from Capsicum annuum, assembly GCF_002878395.1. NCBI lineage: Eukaryota > Viridiplantae > Streptophyta > Magnoliopsida > Solanales > Solanaceae > Capsicum > Capsicum annuum. The sequence goes on from NW_025854804.1 coordinate 23,510, forward strand.
AGTGAATTTTACGAAATGAGACTAACATGACCATATTATGTTCTAAGGTAACATGGCTCCGAAAGGACGACAGGGAAAGGAGAAAGCATCCACCTCACAAAAAGGTCAAAAAAGGTGAAGAAAGGACCAGACTAACTCCTCCTCTCATCAAGTGCCTCGATGCACATTTGGGATCAAATGGGTTCTGGAGGAGGAAGGGAAGGAATGGTATAGAAACAATAAAGTGAAGAAATATGTACATGTGGAGTCGATGCAGAAGGAAAGTTTAATAAGGAACTGCCCTCGCATTTTGGCAAGATTATGGAACTAAATCTTGACTTTATCTTTCAAGACCTGGGCGAATGTAATCTTGATTTAACTCGAGATTTTTATACCAACTGGTCCCCAAGGACTACGGGAAATGAAGTGAAGATTCAAGAGCAAGTCTTGCAATTGAACGCTGATTTCTTCAACTCTTTCCTGGGTAGTCCAAGTGTGGATCAATCACCACTCAAGGAGCTCTTCAATAGACCTCCCTACAGAGCCATCAGACATACGTTGTGCGGATCAAGCTCCATGACCCGGTGGACTCGTCACAAAGATAATGGTCGTCACAATACTTACCCATATGCTTTTTTGAACAGAAAAGCTCGCATATGGTTAAGAATAGTCAACTCCTGCTTGATTCCTGGGACACAATACACTAAGGTCATGCATGATCGAGTCTTCTTGGTATATGCTCTAATGAAGAATGTTCCCATCAACATTGGTGCAGTTATACGAACGTCGATGCGAAAAGCAAGGATGCACAAAAGGTCTCATTTCAGCTTCGGCAACTTGTTGACTGCAATTTTAAGAAAAGAGCACATTGAGGAAGATCCAGCGGACCATAAGTTGCCACAAAACCCAAAGAAAGTAGATCCAGAAACTAGTCAAGGCATCAACCTTACCACTGCTGAGAGACATGCTCGAGATGAGAGTTATTTTCTCCATTTGTATGGCATGACTAGGTTTACTATGATAAATGGGGGTCGTGTACTGACTAATGCAGAGCTTCGGCAGTTGGACTATGACTACCCGCTTAATGAGCATGCTCGGCCATGTGTGGAGTGAGGCTAAATTTTGAAGAACCTCTAGATATGATGTGCCTACAGACGATGGTCACTGACTGCTAGACTCTGATGTGGAGAAAAACTCTGATGATAAAGACTATGATGATGATTTTGACATAGGGGGTATGACCCCGGATGTAGAGGAGGAGTCTGACTAACTAGGTTTTTGCTTATTTATTTACACTGAGGGCAGTGTGTTCCGTATAAATGTGGGGTGCGGGTATATGTGGGTATATGTTTGCGGATTGCCTTGTCTGCTGTATAAGTACTGCTTGCCTGCATTTATTCTATAGTTGTTTTGATTTAGTCATAGTTAGTTAGTTGTAATTAGTCAGATTTTTGCATGAAATTGTTCTTATAGACGGCATGGTATTATAACAGGAGTTTGTGTTGAATCACTACTATTGAAACATTTAGGATCTAAGTTGTGACTCATTCTGTGATAATTACTTGTGGTTTAATTCATTTATTGTTGGGTCAAGAATCTATAATGCTCCCAATTAAGTTGACCATGTGCCATGTGTGTGTAAGGTTATTGTATATTCTTTGTTGTGGCTGATGCTAGATCTTGCCTAGTGTGTGTGTGAAGCGAAATAAAGATTGTGAGTTTAGGAGATGATTTAGGCATTTCTTTGGCAGCCTTGATTTTTTATCTTCTTTTTACCTACCTTTGTACATTGTCCTAGTGAACACCCATTGAGCCTTTAGCTAGTTTCTTTGGCAACCCAATAACCATAATTTGATCCAAAAGCTCCTAAGCGCTTTAAATTGTAGAATCAAGTTGAGTAAAGAGTGTGGCAAAATAAGAGAAAAATGGTGAAAGTGATGTCCCAAAGTTTAGTTATTGGTAAATGAAAATATTGTGATCGAGGGTGGCTATCAATATGTGAAAGTGATGTCCCAAAATTTAGTTATTGGTACATGAAAATATTGTGATCGAGGGTGGCTATCATAGGGATGCTTAGTAAAAATAAAAAAAAATAATAAGAAAAAAAATTAAAAAAATTAAAAAAAAGAGTTGTATATTCCCATCATAGTGTTTTTAATTGAGTAACAAAATGGGTGAAGAAGGGTAGAGTGGTTGTTAAAAGCTAGTGTAAATGGCATAATGTAGTGTATTAAAGCGCTTAGGGAGCATAGTCACCATTTCTGGCCAAAATAGTCCTACCCGTCCCTTCAGCCTACTTTATAACCCGTAAAGACCTATTTGATCAACCTTAGCATTCTGATATTAGTGGAGTATTACACTAAGGGAAAGCATATGGTCATCAGTTGTAATCTAAGAATTCTTTGTGAGAGTGAGAGCAAGCAAGTTCCTATACCCATATTTCTGAAAAATGCAAAACTATGAGTGATTATGGGTAACATTTTGTGTGAGCGCACATGGTTGATGATTGTTAGGTAGTTTTATATGATTTTTTGGCTTAACTTGTGTATACGAATTAACCAACTTAATGAGTCTATGTTGGAGGGTGAATTGTTTCTAGTAATGATCAAGAAATCTACTCTTTGTTAATAATTGCAGTGTATGTCTTGTTGAAAATTTTGTGTTTCTCTTGTGAATTTTAGTTAGGTATTCGCATGGATGTACTATTTTGTTCGAGGACAAACAAAGATTTAAGTGTGGGGTGGTGATGGGCGTATTTATACGTCTAAGCACCATAACTTACCCATGTTTTAGCTAAGTTTTGAGGATAAAATACATAATTCTTGCACTTTTAGTCTATTTTTAGTTAAGTGAGCTGACCTATGTGATTAGCATGCTTTTCAGGTACTAATGAGGAAGATTTCAGCACTTTGGGAACTTGTGGATAGCAAAGGAAAACTTCACATAAAAAGGAAAGCAGCTCTTGGACTGAATGTGATGCATGGGAACTTTTTCTCGGGCAAACTCAATACTTTTAAACAGTTAAGGATGCAGTAGTAATTTATTAGAGAAAGATGTTATTAAAAGCATTATTGCTGAATTTTTAGGGATTATTCACATTCTGTATTATTTTAAAGATAAGAAAAAGCGGCTTAGCTTGAGGACGGAGAGAGAGAAACACGTTTTTCTCTTATTGTCGCTAGTCATCTTTATCACCAAGATTATTGTATTTTTTGGTGTGATGAATATTTCTAGTTTGATTTCTGTTTTATTCATGAGTAGCAAAGTTTATTTGTTAGGGTTATGGAAACCTTGTAGTATACTCTCTATTGTTATGGGTTTTTGAATTTATGATGTGTTAATCCACTTATATCATTACTCTCTTCATTTTGATTGAATTCTCATGGTTGCAAACATAGGGAATGTGCCATTATAGCAATAACTTGTTTGATAGAAAAGTTACTGTTTGGAAAAGAAAGTGTGACAAGAAAATAGGGTTTCCAACCTCTATTTTACACGTTAATGTCCTAGCAGGATTAACTTCTTGGAGAGTTCGTACAATTTGTTGTACACTTTGGATTCGAAAGAACTAAGGTGAATAAATCCTTGATGGTTGAAAAACACTTGGTTTTAGAATTAGAATACGTCTCTCTATAAGTGCATGCATGTATAAAATCCGTATTACTTATAGTTAATCGAGAAGTAGAAGCTACAAGGTCGACATAACCCTAACTTGTCATTCTCTGTGATCAAATATTATTACACATATCATCTCATCGTTACACTGATAATAGTATTTTTCACCTAAACTGAAATCCCCCTTATCTTGGAACCTTCGACCAACAGTCTAATAATAATCGCAATACTTAGTGATCATAGTATTCCCTGTAGGATTCTATACCCAACCCAGTTGGGTTCTATATTTGACAGCGACCGCTTGCACTTTCTAACGAGAGTTTTAATTTGGGCGTATCACCAGCTCACAACTTACCTTCCACTTCTTTGTTAATAGTTCCTTCATAAATTTAGCATAGTTTGGCATTTTCTCAAGTGCCTCCATCAATGGAACATTCATCGTCAGTTGTTTCATCATTGCCATGAATTTGCTAAATTTTTTGATATCTACTTTCTTCTTCAATCTCTGAGGAATGGGAGGTGGTGGTCTTGGAATTTCTTTCAATACCACTTCCCCTTTTTATTCGTCTTCTTTCTCTGAAATATCAACAAAGCCATCAAGTTTCTCAGACTCTACTGGATTGCTTCCTTCTAACTCATCAACACTTACCTCCTTCTCTATAGTTTTACCCATAGAAGGGCCAGATAACATCTTTCCACTCCGAGTGGTAATCTCAGAACAAGAGCCATCAGTCCGCGGGTTTTGAACCATATCGCTAGGTAAAGTACCAGTTTTTCTTTGGTTTAGAGTAGCCAAAAGTTGGCTCATCTATTGCTCCAACTATTTAATAAAAGCAGAGTGTGAGCTAACCAACAGACTGATGGTAGAAAATTCACTTTTCATAGTAGTTATCCCCGAGTTGGTAGCTTTAACTCCCTTCAACAGCTTTTCCATCATGCCCTCCATGGACATCTTGCCAGAACTAGTCATCACAGCATCCCAACCTCCAAGAGGAATATACAAACCACTTCTATAATTATTGTTTCTCTAATGTCCCTGCTCCCTATCTTTATAATCAGGCTTATCACAGAAAGTCCGACCTTGGTTCCCTTGGCTATTACCTCAAAAACCCTCTGATTACTCACATAATTTGCCTCAACATCAGCACCTGTAGACACAGTACCCTGAGATTCTATAGCCTTAACCATTTCAGTCTTGCTGGATAGCAAGTTCTTGGCCAGTAAGTCCATCTGTGTCTTCAAATGGTTCATGTCCTAATCTCGCTCCTCATCTCTTCTACGTTGTACCACAGTAATAACACCAACAATAGTCTGTCTAGCCACTATAGAATCCCTAGTATGCCAAGCCCTACTCTTCTTGGTTATTCTATTTAGCATGTCAGAAGCATCTAGAAAAGAGAGGTCAATGAACGAACCACCTGCAGCGTTGTCAACAATAGGCTTCATCAAAGAGTTTAAAGCTCTGTAAAAAGTCTCCATCAAGTGCAGGTACATCATATTCTGGTTCGGATATTATGCAAGTTTCTTCTTAAATTTTTCCCAGGTTTTATGCAGTGCTTCAGTCGGAAGCTATCTGAAGTTTCTAATTTCGTCCCTCAACTGTACCCTTCTAGAGGGTGGAAAGAACCATTCTAGGAACTCATCTTTCAACTGTTTCCAGTTGGTTATAGAATGGGGCTCTAACATATTCAACCATATTGTTGCCTCCCCAGGCAGAGAAAAAGGAAACAATCTCAACCTGATCGCATTCTGGCTCACTCTCGTATTTTCAAAGGATTTGGAAATGGTGATGAAGTTCACCAAATACATTTTAGGATCATCACTGGGAAAGCCTCCAAATAACCCCTTCAGATTCAGGAGTTGGATCATGGTACTTGTTATGCTGAATTTTGTTCCTGGTGCCAACGATGGCTGAATGGTAGCACCTATTGCACCAGCTCCATCCATTCCTTCATCATCTTCATCAGCCTTATATTGCATAGGATGTTGCCCATATCTTCCTCGAACTGGACAATTTCTGTTGACGTTTTCCTGCGCTGGTGCAGCAATTTGCTCAACTCGCCTTGGGTTTTGAGGATTCAGCAATTTCTAATCACCCAAGTCTTCATCATCAGGGTTCTAGTGACGTGCTTGTTGACCCAAATTTGGCACATTCACCTGAGCCTTGGCCATAGAAGCTAGTCTTTCTACTTCCTATTTTTTAGCCATTCTTCCTATTAGTTTAGGTTCCGGATTGATTGGTAATAGTGGTTCTCCAAAACTTCTCATGTTTGGCATAAACAACACAGTACCTATAATAAACAAAAAAACAAATAAACGTAAATCAAGGAAACTTAACTATCAGCAAATTTTTGCGAACAAACTTTTAGTCTACAATCGTAATCCGCGGCAATGGCACCATTTTTTATAACTGTCAATTACACTCTGGAATAGGTGTAAGAGATTGTTGTCAATATAAAACCCAACTAAGTTAGGGTCGAATCCCATAGGGAATAAGGTGTGAGCTTCAATTTGTTTAAGAAATACTTCACTGGTAGTTTACTATTTCCGAAGATGAGGGTTTAAATTTCACAAAGAGTCTATTATCACTTTCAATATTTTAGTGTTGTAATCAATATAAATGTGAAACCAGAGTTATGTTCATCATGGGTATTAGGAGTTAACAAATACTAGGTAATACTTGGGGTTCTTGGAGTAAGTAGAAATAGTAGAATATCCCTAACTATGATACTGTCTAACTTATCTCTCGACCTTATCAGACAATTTATTATCTAATTCTCTCGAACTTAGATAACTTAGCTATTTCCAACAGGATGTTATCTCAGGTATATTAATTTATTTATGACATCAATCCTTAAATAGAATATTAGTAGCTTTTGAGTCCCTGTTGATAATTCATGTCCTCTAGTCTATTTCTCCGTTAGAAGCAAATAAAACCAAAGGCATAATCTAATGTTTGCAACCAATAGATTTTAGTCAAAAATACAGAATTTCAAGACATCCTACTACTCTTTTAATCCGTTAAATGCCTAGTAACCTATCAGACCCTAATCCATGGATCCCATAACTTCGGCTAATAGAATTAGCCGCTCATGATTTGATTAATGAAATAACAAGTTGAATTCATCATAATAAGGATAAACTTACGAATGGATGAAAAACAACAAGTATTTTTCCAATTTACTCACAAGATAGAAACCCAAAAATAGTTGATAAGTGTTTTTTTAAGGAAATAAGAAAAATATTTGATGGTAAAGATGAAGCAATGTTACATGCTTCTCTTCAGAAGATCTTCTCTGATAATTACCCTAAAACAAGTCTTTAAATAGTCAAACCTAAATAAAGAAATAAAATTAAAGTTTTAGTTTTCTCTTCAAATTGGACGACGACAATCTTGAGGGCGTGTCAGATATCTGAAGATATGTTCAATATGTTGTCAAAGGTTCCAGTGAATTGTTATCTTCTAACTCTTCAGATGGTAAAACTGACGACGTGTCAAAATTCTTGACGGCGCGGGACAACTGCAGTCACAACTTCACTAGAAATCATTATTCTCTGCTTCTGGTTGACGGCGATTTTGATGCCATGTCAAATATTTGATGGCCCATCCTAAACATCGTCACATTTCATCGTAGTTTCTCGAGTTCTGTCTAAGCTTAATGGCAAATTTGACAACTTGTCCCATGTTTGACGGCGCTTCAGAATTGACGTCAGCTATACTTCAGCTTATTTACACCAAATTTCACCTGATTTATTCTTATTCCTTTGTTTTCCTCACCGATCACATGTATCTACATTAACACATTAAAAAAAATCAAAAACAAAAAAAGTTGCTTAAGACCTCATAATTATTCAGATTTAAAAACATAAAATATGTTAGCAACGGCTCACACATCAGTGTCGTTGGCCAAAAATCAACCTGGGCATGCCAGAGAGGCAGAAGAGCATCCTAGTATTTCTTGTTTGCATAGGCGGGGCTATTTGGTTGGTCAAACGAGCGAAATGATACGAACGGGGCATTTTGGAGCCAAATTAGTGTGCAATAGCCCACGGTCCTGGGGTGAGCCTGGGGTTTAGGGGTTCTTTGGGCCAAAAATTAACCTGGGCATGTTGGGGAAGATGGGGAGCATCTTAGTGTTGCTCGTTTGTATGGGCGGGGCCATTTGGTTGGTCAAATAAGCGAAATGGTACAAAAGGGGTATTTAGGGCCAAATCGATGAGCTATAGCCCATGGCTCCAGGGATGGACCCGAGGTCCGCCATGGTTCAAAAATCAACCTGAGCATGCCAGGGAGGCTGGGAAGCATCCTAGTGTTTCCCGTTTGTGTGGTCAGGGCCATTTGGTTGGTCGAATGGATGAAACAGTGCAAACGGGGCATTTTAGGGCCAAATTAGTATGCTATAGCCCATAGTTTTTGGGTGGGCCCAGAGTCCAAGGGTGTCGTGGGTTGAAAATCGACCTGACCTTGAACGGGAGGCTGAATAGCATCCTTGTATTGCCATTTTGCATGCGCGGAGCCATTTAGTTGGTCAAATGGGAAAAGTGATGCGAACGGGGTATTTTGGGGTAAAATTGATGTGCGATAGCCCATGGTTTCGGATGTGGGCTCGGGGTTCGGGGTGTCTTAGGATAAAAAATCTACCTAGGCATGCTAGGGAAGCTAGGGAACATCCTAGTATTGTACGTTTATGTGGGCGGGCCATTTGGCTGGTCCATCAAGCAAAATTGCATGAATAGGGCATTTTCAGGCCAAATCGGTGTGCTATAGCCCATGGTTCCGGAGGTGGCCCTAGGGTCCGCATGTGCCGTGGGCCAAAAATTGACCTAGGAATGCCAGGGAGGCTGGGAACGGCCTAGTGTTGCCCGTTTGTGTAGGTGGGGCCATTTGTATGGTCATATGGGAAAAATGACATGAACGGGGTGTTTTGGGACCAAATCGGTGTGCTACAGTTCACCGTTCCGAGGGTAGGACCGAGGTCCAGTATGTCGTTGGCAAAAAATTGACCTGGGCATGATAGGGAGGCTGGGGAGCATCCTAGTGTTGCCCGTTTGTATGGACGAGGATATTTTGTTGGGCAAATGGGAGAAAGAGTGCAAATGGGGATATTTGAGGCAACATCGGTATGCTATATCCCATGATTCCGGGGGTGTACCGGGGGTCTGGGGGAGTTGGGGGTCAAAAATTCACCTAGGCATACTGGGGAGCCTGGGGAGCATCCTAGTATTTCCCGTTTGTATGGGCAAGGCCATTTGTTTGGTCAAATAGGTAAAACGGCTTGAATGAGGCATTTTAGGGCTAAACGATGAGTTATAGATACGATTCCAGAGGTGGGCCTGGGGTCCGGGGGTGCTGTGGGCCCAAAATTAACCTGGGCATAACAAGGAGGCTGAGGAGTGTCCTAGTGTTTCCTATTTGTATGGGCGGGGCCATGTGGTTGGTTAAATGGGCGAAACTGTGCGACCGGGGAATTTTGGGGCTAAATCGGTGTGCTATAGCCCACGTTTTAGGGGGTGAGCCAGGGGTCCGAGGGTGTTGTGGGCCAAAACTTGATCTAGACATGCCAGAGAGGCTGGGGAGCATCCTAGTATTGCCTGTTTTTGTGGATGGGGCCATTTGGTTGGTAAAACAACATGAATGAGGCATTTTAAGGCCAAATCAGTGTGCAATAGTCCCCAATTTTAGGGGTGGGCCTGGGGTCTGGGGTGCCGTGGTACAAAAATCAACCTAGGTATAATAGGGAGGTTGGGGAGTCCTAGTGTTTCTCGTTTGTGTGGGTGGGGTCATTTGGTTGGTTAAAAATGATGCGGATAGGGCATTTTGAGGCTAAATTGGTGTGCTATAGCCCACGGTTTTTGGGGTGGGCCCGGGGTCTGGGGGTGTTGTGGATCAAAAATCTACCTGGATATGCCAGAGAGTCTTGGGATCATTCTAGTATTGCTCGTTTATATGGGTGGGGATATTTAGTTGGTCAAATGGGTGAAATAGTTCGAACAGGGCATTTTAATGCCAAATCAGTGTGCTATAGCCCATGATTCTGGGGGTGGGCTTGGGGTACGGGAGCACCGTAGGCTGAAAATCGACCTGCACGTGCCATGGAGGCTACGAAGCGTCCTAGTATTTCCCGTTTATGTGGGCATGGCAATTTGGTTGGTCTACCGAGTGAAATGGAGTGAATAGGGTATTTTGAGGCTAAATTAGTGTGCTATAGCCCACGGTTCTGAGGGTGGGCTCGGGGTCTGGGGTGTTGTGGGCCGAAAATTGACCTAGGCGTGCTAGGGAGGCTGGAGAGCATTCTAGTACTGTCCGTCTGCGTAGGAGGAAGGGCTATTTAGTTATTCAAACAGGCAAAACGGTGAGAGCGAGGCATTTTAGAGCCAAATTGTTGTGCTATAGCCCACAGTTCTGGGGGTAAGCCTGGGGTTCGGGGGTGCTGTGGATTGAAAATTGACCTGGGCGTGCCAGGGATGCTGGGGAGAATATTAGTGTTGCCTGTTTGTGTGCGCGAGTCCATTTGGTCAGTCAAACAAGAAAAATGGTGCGAACGGGGCTTTTAGAGGACTAATCGATATGCTATAGCCTACGGTTCAAGGGATGGGCCCGAGGTTTACAGGTGTCATGGGCCGACAATTGACCTAGACGTGCCAGGGAGGCTGGGAAGCATTCTAGTATTGCCCGTTTATATGGTTGGGTCTATTTGGTTGGTCAAACAGGCGAAATGGCACGAACGAGGCATTTTAGGGCCAAATTGGTGTGCTATAGGCCACGGTTCTGGGGGTGGGCCCCGATTTTGGGGTGTCGTTGGCTGAAAATTGACCTGGACGTGATAGGGGGGTTGAGGAGCATCCTAGTATTGCCCATTTGCATAGGCAGGGCCATTTGGTTGGTCAAACGGGCGAAATGGTGTGAATAGGGTATTTTGGGGCCAATTTGATATGCTATAGCGCACGGTTTTGGATGTGGGCCCAGGGTTTGGGGGTGTCGTTGCACAAAAATTGACCTGGGTATGTCAACGAGGCTAGGGAATATCCTAGCGTGTCTTTTTTATGTGGGCGAGGCTATTTGTATGGTCAAACATGCAAAATGGCATGAACAGAGCATTTGGGGCCAAATCGGTGTGCTATATCCCACGATTCTGGGGGTGGCCTTAGTGTCCGGGGGTGTCGTGGGCCAAAAATTATCCTGGGCGTGCTAGGGAGGATGGGGAGCATCCTAGTGTTGCCCGTTGTTTGGAAGGGGATATTTGGCTGGTCAAACGGGGCAAACGGCGTAAACGGGGCATTGTGGGATCAAACCGGTGTGCTAGTTCACAGTTTCGGGGATGGACCCGAGGTCTAGTGTATCATGGGTCAAAAATTAACTGGGCGTCCTAGGGAGGCTGGGGAGCATCCTATTGTTCCCCGTTTGTGTGAATAGGATATTTTGTTAGTCAAACTGGAGAAACAGCATGAATGGGGCTATTTGAGGTAACATTGGTGTGCTATAGCCCACGGTTCCGGGGGTGAATCGGGGGTCTAGGGGTCTCGTGGGTCAAAAATTGACTTGGATATGTCGGGGAGGATAGGGAGCATCCTAGTATTTCCTTTTGTATGGGCGGGGATATTTGGTTGGTCAAACAGGCGAAACGGCACGAACAGGGTATTTTAGGGCTAAATTGGTGTGCTATAGCTATAGTTCCAGGGGTGGCCCCGGGGTTCGGGGGTGCCATGAGTAGAAAATTGACCTGGGTATAAGAAAGAAGCTGAGGAGCATCCTAGTGTTTCCCATTTGTGTGGGCGGGGCAATGTGGTTGGTCAAACGGGAGAAACGGAGTGAACGGGCCATTTGGGGGCAAAATCGGTGTGCTATAGCCCACGGTTCCAGGGGTGAGCTAGGGGTTCGGGGGTACCGTGGATCGAAAATCAATTTAGGCATGCTAGGGTAGCTGGGAAGCATCCTGGTATTACCTGTTTGAGTGGGCGGGTTTTTTTGGTTCGTAAAATGTCATGAACAAGGCATTTTAGGGCTAAATCGGTGTGCAATAGCCCTCGATTTTGGGGTGGGCAAGAGATCCGGGGGTGCCGTGGGACAAAAATCATCATGGGCATGCAATGGAGGCTGGAGAGTGTCTTACTGTTTCCCGTTTGTGTGGGCGGGGCTATTTGGTTGGTCAAATAGGTGAAACAATGCAAACGGGGCATTTTGAGCCCAAATCGTTGTGCTATAGCCCACGGTTTTGGGGTTGAGCCCGAGGTCCAGGGGTGACGTAGATTTAAAGTCGACCTGGACATCCCATAGAGGCTTGGGAGCATTCTAGTGTTTCCCATTTATGTGGGCAGGGCTATTTGGCTGGTCAAACAGGCAAAATAGTGGGAACAGGGTATTTTTTAGGGCTAAATTGGTGTGCTATAACCCATGATTCTAGGGGTAGGCCCAGGCTACGGGGGTGTCGTAGGCGAAAAATTAACCTAGGCATGCCATGGAGGCTAAAGAGCATCCTAGTGTTGCTCATTTATCTGGGAGGGATCATTTGGTTGGTCTAACGAGCAAAATGGCGTGAACAGGGTATTTTGTAGCTAAATCGGTCTGCTATAGCCCACATTTCTGGGGCTGGGCTCGAGGTCTGGAGGTGCCATGGGCTGAAAATCAACTTGGGCATTTTAGTATTACCCGTTTGAGTGGGAGGATCCATTTGGTTGGTTAAACGAGCGAAACGGCACAAATAGGGCATTTTAAGGCTGAATCGGTGAGCTACTGCCCACGGTTCTGGGGGTGGGCCTGGGGTCCGGGTGAGCCATGGGAAAAAAATTGACCTGGGTGTGCCAAAGAGGCTGGGGAGTGTCTTAGTGTGGGAGGGTCCATTTGGTTGGTCAAACGTCCAAAACGGCACGAAAATGGCATTTTGGGGCCAAATCAATATGTTATAGCCCACGATTTTGGGGGTGGGCCCGTGGTTCGGGGGTTTCATGGGCCAAAAATCAACCTGGGCATCCTAGGGACGCTAGGGAGTATCCTAGTGTTGCCTGTTTGTGTACGCAGGGACATTTGGTTAGTCAAATGGGCGAAATGGCATGAACAGGGCATTTTTTGCCAAATTGGTGTGCTATAGCACACGATTCTGGGGGTGATCCCCTGGTTGAGGGGTACTGTGGGCCTAAAATCAATCTGGGCGTGCTGGGGAGGTTGGGAAGCATCCCAATGTTGCCCGTTTGTTTAGGCGGGGCCATTTGGTTGGCCAAATGGGTGAAACAGCATGAACGGGGTATTTTAGAGCCAAATCGATATGCTATAGCCCACAGTTCCAGGGGGGGATAAAGGTCTGTGGGTATCGTGAGCTGAAAATTAACTTGGGCATGCCAGTGAGGTGCTAACAGGGAATTTTGGGGCAAAATTGGTGTGCTATTGCCCACGGTTCTGGGGTTCGGGGGAGTCGTGGGCCAAAAATCAACCTCGGCATACTAGGGAGGCTAGGTAGCATCCTAGTGTTAACCGTTTGTGTAGGCGGAGCCATTTAGTTGGTCAAATGTGTAAAATGGCATGATAAGGCATTTTGGGGCCAAATCGGTGTGCTGTAGCCCAGAGTTCATGGGGTGGGCCTGGGGTCTGGGGGTGCCGTGGGCCGAAAATCAACCTGGGCATGCCAGGTAGCCTAAGGAGTGTCCTAGTATTTCCTGTTTGTGTTGACGGGACCATTTTGTTTGTCATCTAGGTAAATTGGCACGAACGGGCATTTGGGTACCAAATCGATGTGCTATAGCTCATGATTCTAGGGGTGAGCCCCGAGTTCGAGGGTGTCGTGGGCCAAAAATCAAACCTAGGCATGATGGGGAGGCTGGGGAGCATCCTAATATTGCTCGTTTGTGTAGTCGGGCACATTTGCTTAGTCGAACGGGTGAAACATCACGAACAGTGCATTTTGGGGCCAAATCATTGTGTTATAGCCTACTGTTCTGGGGGTGAGCCTGAGGCCTGGGTGTACAATAGGCCAAAAATTGACCTGGGTTGCCATGGAGGTTAGGGAGAGTCCTAGTATTGATCGTTTGTGTGGGTGGGCCATTTGGTTGGTCAAACGTATGAAACGGTGTGATCAGGGCATTTTGGTGCTAAATTGGTATGCTATAGCCTACGGTTTCGGGGGTGGGCTAAGAGTTCGGGGGTGCCGTGGGTGAAAAATCAACCTGGGCATGCCAGGGAGGCTAGGGAACATCCTAGTGTTACCCGTTTATGTGGACGGGACCATTTGGTTGGTCAAACTGGTAAAACGGTGCAAATGGAGTATTTTAGCGCTAAATCAATGTGCTATATAGGCTACGGCTCCGGGGGTAGGCTCAGGGTCCGAGGGTTTTGTAGGCTAAAAATCAACTTGGACGTGCCAGTGAGGCTGGAGAGCATCCTAGTGTTGCCCATTTGTGTGGGAAGGGCTATTTTGGTGGTCAAACAGACTAAACGGCGGGAATGGGGCATTTTGGGGCCAAATCGGTGAGCTATAGTTCATGATTCTAGGGGTGGGCCTGGGGTTCAAGTGTGTCATAGGCCAAATATCAACCTGGGTGTGCTAGGAAGGCTGTAAAATGTCCTAGTGTTGCCCGTTTATGTGGATGGGTCTATTTGGTTGATGAAAAGGGAGAAACAACGCGAATGGAGCTGTTTGGGGCCAAATCAGTGTGCTATAGTCCACAGTTCTAGGGGCGGGGACTAGGGTTCGGGGGTGACATGTGTTAAAAATTGACCTGGGCATGTAGGAAGGCTAGGAAGCATTGTAGTGTTTCCTGTTTGTGTGGTTGGAGCCATTTTATTGGTCAAACATATGAAAAGCTGCGAATAGAGCATTTTGGGGCCAAATCGGTGTGCTATAGCCGGGTCTGGGGGTTTTATTTTTCTAAAATAGACCTAGGCATGATAGGGAGGCTGGAAGCATCTTAGTATTGCCGGTTTGTGTGGGCGGGGCAATTTAATTGGTTAAACGGGAAAAACGGCATAAATAAGGCATTTTGGGGCCAAATCGGTGTGGTATAGCCCATGGTTCCAGGGTTGGGCCCGGGATCCGGGAGTGCCGTGGGTAAAAAATTGACCTGGGCATACTAGGGGATGAGGTGCATCCTAGTATTTCCTATTTGGGTGGGCGGGGCCATTTGTTGGTTAAACGATCCAAACGGTGCCAATGGGGCATTTTGGGCCAAAATTAGTGTGCTATAGCGCACGGTTCTGAAGGTAGGCCCAGGGTTCGGGAGTGCCATAGGACAAAAATTGACCTGGGCATACTAGGGAGGTTGGCGAGGATCTTAGTATTTCCCGTTTGTATGGAAAGGCCTATTTCATTGGTCAAATGGGCAAAACAGCGCGTACAGGGCATTTTGGAGTCATATAGGTGTGCTATAGCCCACGGTTCTGAGTGTGGGCCCGAGGTTTAAGGGTGTTGTTGGCCGAAAATCAACCTGGGTATGCCAGGAAGACTAGGGAGCATTCTGGTGTTGGCCGTTTGTATGGGCAGGACCATTTGGTTAGTCAAAAGGGCAAAACGGCGCGAACGGGGCATTTTGGGGCCAAATCATTGTGCTATAGCCTATGGTTCCGGGGGTGGGCCCAGAGTCCAGAGGTGCTGTGGACTAAAAATTAACCTGGGTGTGCCAGGGAGGTTGGTAAGCATCCTAGTTTTGCCCGTATATGTGGGCAGGGCCATTTGATTGGTCAAACAGGCAAAATGATACGAACGGGGCATTTTAGGGTCAAATCGGTGTGCGATAGCCCACGGCTCCGAGGGTAGGCCCAGGGTTCGGGGGGTGTCGTTGGTAAAAAATTGACCTGGACGTGCTAGTGAGGCTAGAAAGTGTCCTAGTGTTGCCTGTTTATGTTGATGGGGCAATTTGGTTGGTCAAACAGGAGAAATGGCGCGAACAAGGTGTTTTGGGCCCAAATCGGTGTGCTATAGCCCATAGTTCTGGGGGTGCCATGGGCTGAAAATCGACAAGGCCATGCTAGGGAGGCTGGGGAGCGTCGTAGCATTGCCCGTTTATGTAGGCGGAGCTATTTTGTTTGATAAATAAGAAAAATAGTGCGAACGAGGCAATTTAGGGTGAAAATTAGTGTGTTATATCCCACAGTTTCGGGGGTAGTCCCAGGGCTCGGGGGTACCGTTGGACAAAAATCAACCTGGGCCAGCTAGGGAAGCTGGGGAGCATCCTAGTACTGCCTGTTTGTGTGGACGGGACCATTTTGTCGTTCAAACAGGAGAAACAGAGTTATTTAGGGCCAAATTGGTAAGCTATTGTCCACGGTTCTGAGGATGGGGCCTGGGATCCGGGGGTCTCGAGGATCAAAAATCAACCTAGGTGTGCCAAGGAGACTAGGAAGCATCCTAGTGTTGATTGTTTATGCGGGTAGGGCCATTTGGTTGGTCAAATGGATGAACGGGGCTATTTGAGGCCAAAACAGTGCGCTATAGCCCATAGTTCCGGGGGTAGGGCTAGGGTTTTAGGGTTTCATGGGTCGAAAATCAACCTGGGCATTCCAGGGTGGCTTGGGAGCATCCTAGTTTTTCCCGTTTGTGTGGGTGGGGCGATTTTGTTGGTCAAACAGCATGAACGAGGCATTTTGGGGCTATATCGGTGTACAATAGCCTACAGTTTCGTGGGTGAACCTGGGGTTCGGGGGTACCGTGGGCCGAAGATCGACTTGGGCATGCCAGGGATGCTGCGGAGCATCCTAGTATTGCTCGTTTATGTGGGTGGAGCCATTTTATTGGTCAAACAGGAAAAAAGGAGTGAATGGGGAATTTTGGGCCAAACCGGTGTGCTATAGGGCACGGTTGCGGGGGTGGGCTTGGGGTCTGGGGGTTCCATGGGCTGAAAATTGACTTGGGCATGGCAGGGAGGTGAAGAAGCATCCTAGTGTAGCCCGTTTATGTGGGAGGGTCCATTTTGTTGGTCAAACGGGCGAAACGGTGCCAACGAGGCATTTTGGGGCCAAAATCAGTGTGCTATCGCCCATGGTTTTGGGTTTTGGGCCATGGCTCGAGGGTGGCGCAGGCCAAAAATCAACTTGTGCAACCCAGGGATGCTGGGGAGCATCCTAGTGTTGCCTGTTTGTGTGGGCTGGGCAATTTTGTTTGTCAAATAGGAGAAACGGGGCTATTTAGGGCCAAAATAGTGTGCTATATCCCTTAAACTGGGCGTGCAAGAGAGGTTGGGAAGCATCCTAGTATTGCCCATTTATGTGGGAAGGGCCATTTGGTTCGTCAAATGGGCGAAAAAGCACGAACGATATGTTTTAGGGCCAAATCAATGTGCTATAGCTCACGGTTCTGGGTGTGGGCTCGGGGTTCAGGTTGGCGTGTACTGAAAATCAACCAGGGCATAATAGGGAGGCTAGGGAGCATCCTAGTTTTCCCCATTTGTGTGTACAGAGCCATTTTGTTGGTCAAACGGGCGAAATGGCTTGAATAGGGCATTTTAGGGAAAAATTGGTATGCTATTACCCACGGTTCCGAGGGTGGGCTCAAGGTTCGATGGCTTTGTGGCCCAAATATTGACCTGGACGTGCTAGAAAAGCTGTGGAGCATTCTAGTGTTGCCTGTTTGAGTTTGTGGGGCTATTTGATTGGTTAAATAGGCGAAACAGCATGGATAAGGCAATTTGGGTCCAAATCGGTATGTTATAGCACACGGTTTTAGGGGTGGGCTCAGGGTATTGGGGTTTTATGGGCCAAAAATTGACTTGGACATGCCAGGGAGGCTAGAGAGTGTCCTAGTGTTGCCCATTTTTGTGGGTGGGGCCATTTGGTTAATCAAACGGTTGAAACGGGGCATTTTATGGCCAAATCAGTGTGTTGTAGCCCATTGTTTCGAGTGTGGGCCTGGGGTGCGGGTGTGCCGTGGGCTGAAAATTGACCAGGACATGTCAGAGAGGCTGTCGTTTGTTTGGGCGGGGCCATTTGGTTGGTCAAACGGACAAAACAACTCAAAAAAAGCATTTTGGGGCCTAATCGATGTGCTATAGCCCACAGTTTCGGGGGTAGGCTCTAGGTTCGGGGGTGCCATGGGTCAAAAATTGAACTGGCATGCCAGGGAGATTGGGAAGCATCTTAGTGTTGCTCGTTTGTATGGACGGGGCCATTTGGTTGGTGAAATAGGTGAAACGGCGCGAACGGTGTGTTTTGGGGCCAAATTAGTGTTCTATAACATACCGTCCCGGGGGTAGGCCCGGAGTTTGGGGGTTCCGTAGGACAAAAATTGATCAGGGCATGCCATAGGGGCTTCGGAGCATCCTAGTGTTCCCCGTTAGTATGGGCGAGGCTATTTCATTGGTCAAACGGTAGAAAAGGCACAAACGTGGCATTTTGGGGACAAATCAGTGTGCTATTGCCCACGATTATGAGGGTGGACCCGTGGTTCGGCGGTGCCGTGGGCAAAAAATTGACCTTGGCATGCTAGGGAGGCTTGGGAGCATCCTAGGGTTGGCCGTTTGTGTGGGCGTTGCTATTTGGTTGGTCAAACGGGTGAAACAACGTGAATGGGCTATTTTGGGGACAAATACCACGGTTTTGAGGGTGGGCCGGGGGTCTAGTGGTGCCATAGGAAAAAAATTGACCTAGGCATGCCAGGGAGGCTGGGGAGCGTCCTAGTGTTGTCCGTTTGTATAGAAAGGGCCATTTGGTTGGTCAAACAGGAGAAACGGCGTGAATGGGGAATTTTGGGGCAAAACGGTGTGTTATAGTAAACGGTTTTAGGGGTGGGCCTGCGGTCCGGGGGTCCATGAGCTAAAAATTGACATGGACATTCCAGGGAGGCTAGGGAGCATCCTAGTGTTGCCTGTTTTTGTAGGTGGCGCCATTTAGTTTGTAAAATGGGTGAAACAACGCAAACGAGGAATTTGGTAGCCAAATCGGTGTGCTATAGCCCCCGGTTCTGAGGCTGGGCACGCCAGGGAAGTTGGGGAGCATCATTGTATGGCCTATTTAAATGGGCAGGGCCATTTGGTTGGTCAAACAAGAGAAATGATGCGAACGGGACATTTTGGGGCCAAATCGGTGTACTATAGCCCACGGCTTCGGGTGTAGGACCGGGGCCTGGGGGTGCCATAGGCAAATGATCGATCTGGCGTGATAGGGAGGCTAAGAAGCATCCTAGTGTTGCCGGTTTGTGTAGACGAGGCCATTTGGTTGGTCAAACAGGAGAAATGGCATGAACGGGGCATTTTGGGGCTAAATCGGTGTGCTATAGCCCACGATTTTCGGGGTTGGCTCGGGTTCCGAGGGTGCCGTGGGTCGAAATTGATCTGGGCATGCCAGGGATGTTGGCGAGCATCCTAGTGTTTCCCATTTTGGTGTAAGGGCCTATTTGGGTGGTCAAACAGGCTAAATAGCGTGAAAAATGAATTTTAGAGGCCAAATCAGTGTGCTATAGTAAACGATTTTGGGGGTGGACTTAGGGTCCGGTGGTGTCGTAGGACAGAAACGGACCTAGGCATGCCACAGAGGCCGGGGAGTATCCTAGTGTGTCCCGTTTGTGTGGGTGGGGCCATTTTAATGGTTAAACAAGAGAAACAACATGAATTGAACTATTTGGGGACAAAACAGTGTTCTATAGCCCACAATTTCGAGGGTGGGGCTAGGGTTCGCGTGTTCCATGGTTCAAAAATTTACCTAGGCGTGCCAGGGAGACTAGGGAGTCTCCTAGTGTTGCCAGTTTGTTTGGGAGGGGCCATTTAGTTTGTCAAACAGCGTGAATGATGAATTTTAGGGCCAAATCGTTGTGCTATAACCTACTAATCCAGGGGTGGACCTGGGGTCCAGGGGTGCTATGGACTGAAAATTGACCTGGGCGTGCCAGAGAGGGTTCGAAATATCCTAGTGTTTCCTGTTTATGTGGGTGGGGCTATTTCATCGACTAAACAGCTGAAACAACATAAATGGTGCATTTAGGGGTTAAATCGGTGAGCTATTTCCCACGAATCTGGGGTGATCCCGGTGTCCAGGGGTTCCGTGGGCCGAAAATTGACCCAGGCATGTCAGGGAGGCTAGGAAGCATCCTGGTGTTGCCCGTTTGTGTGGGAGGGGCCATACCATTGGTCAAATGGGAAAAAGGTACGAATGAGGTATTTTGGGGCCAAATCGATGTGCTATAGCACACGGCTCTGGGGGTGGCATGGGCTTAAAATCGAGATAGGTGTGCCACGGAGGCTGTGGAGTATCCTAGTGTTGCTATTTTATGTGGGCGGGGCCATTTTGTTGGTCAAACTGGCGAAACGGCTTGAATGAGGCATTTTGGGGCAAAATCGGTGTGCCATAGCCCACGGTTCCAGGGGTGGACCCGGTGTTCGGGGGTGTTGTTGGCCAAATATCAACTTGGGCATGCCAGGGAGGTTGGGGCCAAAACAGTATGTTATCGCCCACAATTTCAGGGGCAATGGTTCGAGGGTCCCGTGGTTCAAAAATTGATCTATTCATGCCAGGGAGGATAGGGAGCATCCTGGTGTTGGCCATTTGTGTGGGCGGAGCCAAGGAGGCTAGAGAGCATCCTGGTATTGGCCATTTGTGTGGGCGGAACCATTTTGTTGGTCAAACGGGCCAAAAAGCACTAACGGTGCATTTTGGAGCCAAATTGTTGTGCTATAACCCACGGTTTCGAGGGTGGAACCGAAGTCCGAGGGTGTCGTGGGCTAAAAATTGATTTCGGCATGCCAAGGAGGCTTTGGAGCATCCTATTATTTTCCGTTGGTGTGGGCGGGGCTATTTCATTTACCAGACAGGCAAAACAGCACAAACGGGCAATTTTGGGGCCAAATTGGTGTGCTATAGCGCACGATTCTAGGGTGATCCCAGGTTTCGGGGGTTTCATGGGTCGAAAATCAACTTGGGCATGCCAAGGAGGCTAGGGAGCATTCTAGAGTTGCCCGTTTATATGGGCGGGGCCTTTTTGTTTGTCAAACAGGCGAAAATGCATAAATGGGGCATTTTAGAGATAAATCGGTGTGCTATAGCCCACAGTTTTGGGGGAGGGCCTAGGTTCGGGGGTGCCATGGGCCAAAAATTGACTTGGGCGAGCCAGAAAGGATGGGGATAATTCTAGTGTTGCCTGTTTGTATGCGCACGGCCATTTCATTGTTCCAACAGGAGAAATAGGGCAATTTAAGGCCAAATCGATGTAATATGGCCCATAGTCCGAGGGTCCAGGGGTGTCGTAGGCCAAAAATTGACCTGGGTGTGCCAGGGAGGCTAGGGAGCATTCTTGTACTGCCCGTTTGTGCGGGAGGGGCCATTTGGTTGGTCAAATGGTAAAACGATGCAAACGGAGCATTTTGGGGCAAAATCATTATGCTCTAGCCCACGGTTCTGGAGGTGGGCCCGAGATCCAGGGGTGTCGTAGGTCAAAAATCGACCTGGGCATGCTAGGGAGGTTGGGGAGCATCCTAGTGTTGGCCGATTTTAGGGATGGTGAAATAGTGTAAATAGCGTGAATGAGGCATTTTGGGGCCAAATCGGGGTGCTATAGTTTATGATTTTGTGGGTGGGCCCGAGGTATGGGGGTGTCGTGGGCCAAAAATTAACTTGGGCATGCCAGGGAGGCTGGAGAGAATCCTAGTATAGCCTGTTTGTATAGGCAGGGCCATTTTGATGGTCGAACGAAAGAAAAGGCGCGAATGGGGCTATTTGTGGCCAAAATAGTGTGCTATAGCACACAGTTTAGGGGGTGGGGCTGGGATTCGAGGGTGCTGTACGTCAAAAATAAAAAAAGGCATGCCAGGAAGGCTGGGGAGCATCCTAGTGTTTCCAGTTTGTGTGGGCGCGGCCATATGGTTGGTCAAACAGTGCGACTGGCGCATTTTAGGGCAAAATCGGTGTGCTATAGCCCACGGTTCTGGGGGTGGACCTGGGGTCCAAGGATGCCATGGGTCAATAATTAACTTAGGCGTGTTAGGGAGGCTACAGAGCGTCCTAGTGTTTCTCATTTGCATGGGCGGGGCCATTTGGCTGGTCATACAGTGTGAATGGCCCATTTTAGGGCCAAATCAGTGTGCTATAGCCCACAGTTCCGGGGGTGGACCTGGGGTCCTGGGATGCCATGGGTCAAAAATAAACCTGGGCGTGCCAGGGAGGCTACAGAGTGTCGTAGTGTTTCTCATTTACATGGGCAGGGCCATTTTGTTAGTCAAATTGGCGAAACGGCACGAACGGGGCATTTTAGGGCATAATCGGTGTGTATAGCACCACAATTCTGGGGTTGATCCTGGAGTCCGGGGGTTTCGTCGGCTGAAAATCGACCCGGGCATGCCAGAGAGGCTAGGGAGTATTCTAGTGTTTCCTGTTTATGTGGGCGGAGCCATTTTGTTGGTCAAACAGGCAAAAAAGCATGAACGGGGTATTTTGGGGCAAAGTCGATGTGCTATAGTCCATGATTCTGGGGCGGGCCCGCGGTTTAGGGATGCCATGGGCTGAAAATCAACCTGGACGAGCTAGGTAGGATTGGGAGCATCCTAGTATTCCCGTCTATATGGGAGGGGCCATTTTGTTTGTCAAACGGTATAAATAGCGCGAACAAGGAATTTAAGGGCCAAAATCAGTGTACTATAGCCCATGGTTTCGGGGGAGTCTCTGGGGTTCAAGGGTGCCGTGGTCCAAAAATTGACCTAGGCGTGTCAGGGAGGTTGGAGAGCGTCCAAGTGTTGTTTATTTGTGAGGGCGGGGCCATTTTATTGGTCAATAAGGAGAAACGAGGCTACTTAGGGCCAAATCAGTGTGCTATAGCCCATGGTTCCCGGGGTGGGCCCAGGGTCCGGGGGTGTCTGCGTTGAAAATCAAACTGGGCATGCTTGGGAGGTTGGGAAGCATCCTAGTGTTGTCCATTTTTGTGGAGAGGGGGGACATTTGGTTGGTCAAATGGGCGAAAAGGCGCGAACGATGTGTTTTAGGGCCAAATCTGTGTGCTATAGCACACAGTTCTTGGGGTGGTCCAAGGTTCTGGAGGTGTCGTGGGTCAAAAATCAACCAGGTCATGCCTTGGAGGCTACGGATCATCCTAGTGTCCCCGTTGGTGTGGGCGGGTCCATTTCATTGGTCAAACGGGCG
Organism: Capsicum annuum; assembly: GCF_002878395.1. Lineage (NCBI taxonomy): Eukaryota > Viridiplantae > Streptophyta > Magnoliopsida > Solanales > Solanaceae > Capsicum > Capsicum annuum. Next base: position 46,143 of record NW_025854804.1, read on the forward strand.
AAACAGCACGAACGGGAATTTTGGGGCCAAATCAATATGTTATTGTCCACGGTTTTGATGGTGGGCCAGGGGTTCGTGGTTTCCGTGGGCTAAAAATCAACCTGGGCGTGCCAAGGAAGCTTGGGAGAATCCTAGTGTTTCATTTTTGTGTAGGCGGGGCCATTTGGTTGGTCAAACAAGCAAAACGGCGCGAATGGGGCATTTTGGGACCAAATCGGTGTGTTATGCCCACAATTCTGTAGGTGGCCCCGGGTTCTGGGAGTGTCGTTGTCCAAAAATTGACCTGTGCATGCCAGGGAGGCTGGGAAGCATCCTAGTATTTTCTATATATGTAGGAAGGGCCATTCGGTTAGTCAAATGAGCAAAACAGCTTGAATAGGGTATTTTGGGGCCAAATTGGTGTCTTATAGCACACGGCTACAAGGGTGGGCCCAGGGTTCGAGGGTGCCATGGGAAAAAAATTAACCTGGACGTGTCAGAGAGGCTACGAAGCTTCCTAGTAGTGCCCATTTTTATGGGCGGGGCTATTTGGTTGGTTAAATGGGCGAAACAGCGCGAACAGGGCATTTTATGGCCAAATCGGTGTGCTATAGACCACGGTTCTAGGGGTTGTCCTGGGATGCCGTGGGGAAAAAATTGACCTGGGTATGCCAGGGAGGCTGGGGAGCGTCCTAGTGTTGTCGCGTGGGCCTGGGGTCCGACGGTTTCGGGGGTGGGCCTGGGGTCCAGATCTGCCATGGGAAAAAAATTAACCTGGGCGTGCTAGGGAGGTTGGGGAGCGTCCTAATGCTTCCAGTTTTTGTGGGCGGGACGATTTGGTTGGTCAAACGAGAGAAACGGTGAGAATGGGGGCTACTTGGGGCCAAATTGATATGCTATATCTCACGGTTCCGAGGGTGGGGATGGTATTTGGTGGTGGCGTTGGTCGAAAATTGATCTGGGCATGCCAGAGAAGCTGGGGAGAATCCTAGTATTGCCCATTTGTGTGGACGGGGCCATTTGGTTGTTCAAATGGTGAAATGGCGTGAACGGGGCATTTTGGGGCCAAATTTGTATGCTATAGCCCACGGCTCCGGGGGTGCCGTGGGCTGAAAATTGAACTACGCATGCTAGAAAGGCTGAGGAGCGTCCTAGTATTTCCCGTTTGTGTGTGCGGGGCCATTTGGTTGGTCAAATGGGCAAAACAGCATGAACGGGGCATTTTGGAGCTAATTTGGTATACTATAGCCTACGATTTTAGGGGTGGGCCCGGGGTCCGTTGGTACCATATATCGAATATAAACCTGGGCTTGCCAGGGAGGATGGGGTGCGTCCTAGTGTTGCCTATTTTTTTGGATGGGGCCATTTGGTTGGTCAAACGGCGCGAAGGGGGCATTTTAGGGCCAATTTGGTGTGCTATTACCCACGGTTTTGGGGTGGGCCCGAGGTCTGGGGGTGCCATGGGCCAAAAATCAACCTGGACATGCAGGGAGGCTAGGGAACGTCCTACCATTTCCCGTTTATGTGATCGAGGCTATTTGGTTGGTCAAACAGGCAAAATGGAGCGAACGAGGCATTTTGGGGTAATAATGGTTCGCTATAGCCCACGGTTCTGGGGGTGAGCCGGGGGTCCGGGGGTGCCGTGGGCTAAAAATTGACCTGGGCGTGCCAGGGAGGCCAGGGAGCCTCCTAGTGTTACCCGTTTGTGTGGGCGGGGCCTTTTGGTTGGTAAAACAGATGAAACGGCACGAACGGGGTGTTTTGAGGCCAAAGTGGAGTGCTATGGTTCGAGGGGTGGGCTCGGGGTCCAGGGGTTTTGTGTGCCGAAAATGAACTAGAGCATGATAGGGAGGTTGGGGAGCATTCTAGTGTTTCTCGTTTATGTGTGAGGGGCCATTTGGTTGGTCAAATGGGTGAATTGGCACGCACGGGGCTATTTAGTGCCAAATCAGTGTGCTATAGCCCACTGTTCTGGGGTTGGGCTCGGGGTTCTGGGGTGCCATAGGTCGAAAATTGACTTAGGCATGCTGGGGAGGCTGGGGAGCATCCTAGTGTTTCCCGTTTAATTGGGAGGGGCCATTTGGTTAGTCAAACGGGTGAAACAGCACGAACAGGGCATTTTGGGGCCAAATCAGTTTGCTATAGCCTACGGTTGTGGGGGTGAGCCTGGTTTTGGGGGTTTCGTAGGTCTAATATTGACCTGGGTGTGATAGGGAGGCTGAGGAGCATCCTAGTGTTTCCCGTTTGTGTGGGGGGCCATTAGGTTGGTTAAATTGGAAAAACGGTGCATCGGTGTGCTATAGCCCACAGTTTTGGGGTGGGACCGGGATCTGAGGGCGCCATGGGCTAAAAAGCAACCTGGTAATACCAGGGTGGATGGGGAGCATCCTAGTGTTGCCATTTGTGTGGGCAGGGCCATTTGGTTAGGCAAATGGGAGAAACGGCATGAACGGGGCTATTTGGGGCCAAATCGATGTGCTATAGCCCACGATTCTGGGGGTGGACTTGGGGTCTGATAGTTTTATGGGTCAAAAATTGACCTAGTGGTTCCAGGGAGGCTGAGGAGCATCTAATTTTTTCCCATTTGTGTGGGCGGAGCCATTTGGTTAGGCAAATAGGAGAAACGGAGTGAACGGTGCATTTTGGGGCCAAATCAGTGTGCTATAGCCCACGATTCCGGGGATGGGACCGGGGTCCAAAGGTGACATGGGCCAAAAATTGACCTAGACATGCCAAGGAAGCCGGGGAGCGTCCTAGTGTTGCCCATTTGTATGGGAGGGGCTATTTGGTTCGTCAAACGAGAGAAAGAACGCGAACGGGACTATTTGGTACCATATCAGTGTGCCATAACCCATTTTTTTGGGAGGGGCCATTTGGTTGGTCAAACAGGCAAAACGGTGCGAATGGAGCATTTTGGGGCAGTGTTGTGTTGACTGTCGTGGTATTATTGGATGGTTTTTGTGGTATTGGTGGTCATGTTGGTGGTGTTGGTGGTCGTTGTAGTGGAACTGGTTGAATTTATGGTGGCTATTGGTGGTGGAGGTGGTGCATTGGTTGGTCGTATTTACGTTGGTTGTTGGTGGTGTCGGTATTGGTGGTGTTTGTAATATATTTTTTAAAATGTGTGCATACATCAATTGTAATGTAATTTTTGTTTTTATGTTGTTTGTAGGTAAAACATGTCTCCTAAAATAAAAGAAACTGAAAGTGGATGAACTTCTGACCACCTAACAAAAATGGTTACAGTACAGAGGGATTCGGAGGAGCTTTCTCATCAATATTTGTCAGGAAAAAGTGAAATTGAGAAAAGATATGAAAACAACGTTGAGGGGGGTGGACAAGGGTTTGGGTATGGATATTAGGAAATGAAAGTGAAGAGAAAGAAGAAGAAGATAAATAAGAAGAGGAGGAAGAAGAAACTGAGAAAGAGGATCATTATCAACATGATGATAATGCCTCACTAATGAGGCATGAAATAAGATTGAAATCCCAACATGAGGCTATCAAAACTATTAGTATTGATAGGTTTTAAGTTGCGATTCCAATAGATGACCCTACAAAACTAACTGGTAATTTTGTACTTAAATGTCAGTTAGGGAAACCTTTTGATGAGATTAGGAAAATTATTAAAAATGAATACATAGTCGGACTTTTTAAGAAAAGATGTTTTGGATACTTTCTTAAGATGCCTAAGGATCACACTCTCTGTTTCCAAATAAGTATGATATATGGTCTTCTCAAGCGCAGGATCAAGCACCTGGGGGATGATAAAGATTCGAAGGAGGGGGAAAAAGATAAATGAAATCTGGTTCAACTATTGTGGCATGCCAGTTTGTTTTGGCTTGAAAGAGTTTGCCATAGTAACGGGCTTGACATGCAATCTTCCAGAAGAACCTCTCACCAAGGAAACACCCTACACAAGGTCCAAGGCAATCAGGACAGCCAAACCACCACCATCAAAGAGAGGGAAGGCATTGTCCCAGCGACCCCTCACCAAAACCAACAAATGCAAGAAAAAATAGATGGTTTGTGGGAACAATTGTGCTTAGTTTAGTTTTCCCATTCCATTATATTGGGAAGAGACGTCCACAAAGTCATAGAAGATGATTTTTTAAAGCTTGCTGAGGATTTTGAGAAATTCAATAACTATCCTTGGGGATATGACGCTACTACATAACTGTCAAATATTTACTGACAACGTTCTCCCCAAACACAATAACATTATATGGTTTTCCTTGGGTTTTCATGATAAATTTAATCATTATTTGTTTACTAAGACATTAATTTATATTGAATAATTATTATGACTTTTTTTCATGCATCCTATTTATATTTTTTAGGTTTGGGCATTTGAAGCCCTTCCTTACCTCCGAAAGCAGTTCAAGGATCATCCGGATAAGGTTTCTCATCCAAGGATCCTTAGGTGGTTGCCTGCAAACAACAACAAAATAATTAAGGAGTTTGATCTCTTCAAACCTCCAAATGATGCAATACATCTTATTTCGAGTAAAATAATTTGACTCAAATAAAGATATTGAAGTAGATTTGCCATCAATTGTGACAGATGTGTCGTTTGTTGAAACGGATTACCCATCTACTGTAACTTATGCAACAGATGGATAATATGATGCAATATATTATTAATCTGCTATGACGGGAATTTCAATTATTTCAATAAAAAGATCATTTGCTACATAAGTTCCATCCACTGCAACTGGTACAATAGATGGGTAATTTGTTGTGACAAACTATTCATATGTTGCATCAGATTACCAATTTATTGCTTTTGTTATCTAAACCGGACTCAATAAATTATCCATCTACTATAATTTATGCAGCATACGGGTAATCTGATGCAATATATTATTAATCTATTGTGACATACAGATCAGATGTTGCATACGTTATTTGTGTTAACATGTAACCCAACTGACTGCAAATTATTATATGATTTAAATGTATTTGTCTTTTTTATAGGTTGTGCATCTATAGATCGTGCCTACTGAGCAAGAGTTAGGGATGACTTATTTTATTACTCTAGGTTTTTTTGATACAATAACAGACCTAACGGTAGAGTTAATAAAGAAAGAATTGGCTGGAGAAATAGCCATAAGAAGAGCAGTTAGGCAAAATGAGCCTAATGTTGAGGCTCTTCATGACCAGCCTACTGTAACAGATCTGTGTGCTTCTTCTAGGGGTTTTGCTGGTGAAGTTATTGATATTGGTGGCAAGCATATTGATGGTGCTGCAAGTCGTAATGATGAGAATTTTGATGCTCAAGAAAAAATAAATATGTTTGAAAACACCCCTTTCACAGGTCCCTCTCACACGTACACAGGTTCCTCTCACCCTTACACAGGTCCCTCTTACCCCTCTTCACCTTCATGTTCTTATTGTAAATGTAAAGAGTGCAAGGACAACAAGTATAAAATCTTTGAAAAACTAGAGGCTATCGCTAAATCTGTTGAGAAATTGAAATCCTAAAGTGGTGTCAAACCATCCAAGAAGGTGAGGGAGCCATACACTCCTACAGTGGCGATTGGGAGGAAGAAAAGAGTAATTAACAAACTACTCTCCTATTGGAAATCCAAAAAAATTACAACTCCTCCCTCTCCAAAAGTTATTGAAGTTCAGGGAACATTGAAGAAGGTGGACATATATGTGGAACTTGGTGCCAAAGAGAAAAAGGATCTGCGACGGGCCAAGAATGCCAAGAAAGGCACACAAGATTATCCCATCCATACCTTTTCATCCCAAGACTTCAAAAGTATGAAAGATATGCATACGTATTACATGGACAGGGTAAGTTTACTTTTCCTAACCTAGCCTTCTAATCTACTCCATGAAGAAGAAGCTATGCAACAAATGTGTCATGTGTTGTTTGTTGTGGTTCTGTTGCAACATATTACCCATCTGTTTCATAAGTTGCGTTAGATGGGAAATTTGTGAACGGATTCAGATAACCCTCTGCAACAGATGGACCATCTATTGCATATTTCCACTATGCTTTTCTTATTTCTTTAAAATTACTAACCTATTTAAAAATTGACTTCTTATAACACAATATGTCAAAAAAATTCTCTGCCTCATGACGGGCAGGCAATTAACGTACCCGGAGGCTTATGATTCTCCCGTTAGGTTAGTGGACCTCGATTTCTACAAAACTTTAAAGGATAGGTACGATGATATCAGTATACTAGCGTCAACACCCGGTGGCACGAGATTTTATTTGTTACTTTCTAAGTTTCAATGGGATGAAAAAATGATAAAATATAATAGAGAAGAGAGGCTAAATCCACACAGCAAGATCTGCACTGGGGCAAAGAGGATTCTTGGAGTCATAAACTTGGAAAACATATGTTATCGGGTTGTTGAGATACTACTCGAGGAGGTAAAGATCAAAGTTTATGACTGCAACTTACCGACCTTGGATGAGGCCGATTTTTTACCCACATGCAACCACTGTTGGAGTTGTTCCCTATCTTATTGAGGCAAAGTAAACTCATGGATCATTTGCCAACGGAAGTATTAATGAAGCAACCATGGGATTTTGATGGTCGAAACAAGGGCATGGACTTTCTAAAAAATAAAACCAATGCCGTGTGAGGGTCGCATGCGCTTGCATACATTGAATGTTTTCTGACCGGCATAGAAATGGCCGAGCCAAAGACCTTTCTGTGTGACAATGCTGTGACAAACATACAAGAGGTCTTGAGTTATGGGGTACTAACTAGATGCTTGCAACCTGTATATAAAGAAGAACCTGTGAAATAATAATTTTTTATTTCACTTTACATACGTAACGAACGTAACTTTACATATAGTGATAATTTTTTGATAGTTTACAACAATTATGCTTGTATATCCATGTGTTCAACAACACCAAACCAGTAGCAAATACAACTACACCTTCATGAAAATTTCAGCAATTAGGCTTGAATATCCATGTTCCCAACAACACCAAACAAGTAACCATAACGCCAACAATGTAGTATCTTCTTGCTCGATTTTGTTTCTCTTCAAAAGCCTTGACTTTCTTCAAAAAACCCCCAGATTACATGATTTTCTTGTGAAGTGTGTGGTTCTTCATACCAATTAAAGTAATCACATCCACCCAACTTCTATACAAACAAGACCACAATTACAAAACAACTATAAGTCAATAATTAATCAACTAATTAAATAAAAAATATTACCTTTGAAATCGTACAAGTAAAAAACCTAAGACCTAAATTTTGTTGAGTCCAAGAAGTCTTCAATAGGACTTTATGACCACACTTACAATATCAAAAATCTGTATCACAAAAAAAATATGGAAGATGAGCTCAACATTGTCAAGCTTAGTTGGAAAAAATAAAAAAACATATGCAAAAAAACCAAATACAAATAATTTGAAGGATTTGGATAGAGAAAAAAAGATGATAAAGAAGAATATTTGAAAATTTAAGGTTAAATTTTAGAAAGAAGATGAATATATAAGAGGAAAAAATAATTGTTGGGGGCCAAATCAAATCAGATGCCAAGTCAGCAAAAATGGGGGTGGTTCAACGAGCCTTTTGCGTGAACTACACGTGAGCTACCAACAAAATGTTTATGTGTTGTAACAGATATTCTACCTATTCTAACAGATAGCCTATCTATTACAGTAGGTTGGTTATCTATTGCGTTATGTCGATGTTTCTATCTAAGTCTACTTGTTGCAATAGTGGGAAGACCTGTTTGATAATTTCCAACAGATTTCCTACATGTTGTAATATATATTAAAATCTATTTGATATTTTCCAACAAATATGTCTTCTGTTGCAACAAATACCATTTTTTTTGCAATATTTGAATCTAGTATTTCATTTCAATTAGTTAGTTCAAATCTAAGGATAAAATAAAATAAATCAAAGCCTTCCAAAATTACATGAAATAAATCAACGAATAAATAAAATATAAAAAATTATTAAGAGTATAGACTTGAACAAATAAATCAACAATCTAAGTTTTGATGCCAACAAATCCTAAGGAGGGGTGAGGTTATTACTTTGACAGACTCAATCTTTACAGACCTACTCAATATGGACGAGTTGTTCTTCATCCGGTGCTAGGAAATTTGGCTTTGGTCATCGTGGATCTTTAATGCCGCTTGCGTATGGTTTATCCCGGTGTCTGATCTTTTGCATCTCCATATTTCCATAAAAAAAGTAACATATTTTAATGTTGTTCAGCAATAGCTTCTATAGTGATATTCACTTAGAAAGCCAAAACTGATCAATGCTAATCACAGATACAAAAATACCCGAAAAGGATATCTCAAGATCTGTTTTAGTAAATCAAACATGTCTTCTACCTATTTTAAATTGTCCCAAATAAATTATATTTCTGTTGCAACATATGACTCATCTGTTTGGAAAAACTCTCGATTGGTCGAAACAAGAGATGGATGCACAATCTAACATAAATCATTACATATATTAGAATGATTATTAGATTATTCAAAAAAATCATTAATTAAATCAAAAATTTAATTATAATTATACTTACTGCATCTCTCTAGGGGTTGAAGAGATCAAGACAATTTGCATTTTTATCAGTTTTGGCCAACAATCATTCCAAGATTCTTGGACAGAAAACTTCTTTATGGTAGTTTACTTGGTGTCTCAAATAAGGAATAGCTTCAAATGCCCAAGCCAATAAAATAACATCAATAAATCAAAACCATTATTGAATAGAAAAAATGAATCATATCATAATAAAAGAAACATTTACCATGAAAGCCCATGAAAAGCTATATAAGTTGACTGTCTTTGGCGATAACAGAGTCAACAAATATTTGACAGTCATTTTAAAGCCTTCATAGCCCCAAGGATAGATTTTAAGTGTCTCAAGATCCTCGAAAAGTTTTATTAAACCAAAACTTATGTTGTTGTTAACGTCTCTCGCTCAAAGAACACTATGTACAAATCAAATCAAGCACAATGATTGCTTGTGCTTCTTTTAAAATTTTTTACCTTTCGATGCTTCTATCAAATTTTAGTTTTTGAAGCTTGGACCAACAATGGGCACTAGGTCATCACGATCACTTGATTTGCCTTTGTCTTTTTGGGATGTGCGGGGTGCCTTTTTTTTATTAGAATTGGTATAACTTGAGAAGTAGAAGGAGGATAAGATTTTAGTCCAATAACTATGGCAAACTCCTTCCAACCAAAACAAACAGTCATGCCACAGTAATTTTGGGAGTCATATTATCTAAAATTAATAGGAACATAAAATAGATTATAATTGATTAATGCATCATTAAAAAAGGATATGAGTAAATCTAACATGCAAAATAATAAAATAACAGTTCCAACAGTTCACATATCTGTTGCACCAGATTGGTTACCTGTTGCAATAAATAACTAACATATTACAACGGATGAGTAATCTATTGCAACATAAAAATAGATCACTCATACATTGAAACCGATGACTAGTCTGTGCAATAGATCACACATCTGTTGCAACATATGAGCGATCTGTTGGAACAGTTAACTAACCTGTTGCAACTGATGAGTAATCTATTGCAATATTTCAAAATATATCACTCATCTGTTGAGACAAATGAATAGTTAATGCAATAGACACACATCTGTTGCAACATATAAGTGATCTGTTGAAACAGTTATCAACAGTCAATATTGTTTAGATTTCTTCCAATAGAAGGGTCATCTATCGCGATTGATGAATAGTTAATTGGAAAAATCAAGTCTTGTACATATCCTAATGGAATATTTGATAGGATTGTATCCAACGGAAGGTTCATTTGTTGCATCAGATGATTACTCCGATTAGTTCGATGGTTCCTCCATTGCATTATATGGTTAATCTGTTGCATTAGATGGTTAATCCGATGGTTAATCTATTGCATCAGATTTTTAAATTTGATGATTGCTCTGTTGTATCAGATCGTTAATCTGTTTCATCAGATAAAAAAATAGTAGGATGATTTTATTCAATAAAACCACACAATATCACCATTTTTACCAAGAACAAGAACAAATCAATCTAGCAACACCAAAAACACCAACATCGTTGTTTTGTTTGTATAAACACAAACAACAAAAATAAAAATTTTAAAAAATGCAACAAACAACAAAAAATCATAATTCACTCCAATAAGAGAAGATAAGAAATTCCATAAATTAGGGTTTTATTCAGACCTCATTTCAAATTAAAGCAATTAATATTGAAACTGTTAACCAATACTAGAAGAGAAGTTGGATCAAGTTCCTCATTTTCTTCAAAACTAAAAAGGTCATAATTTTTTACCCGTGAAAGAAAAAAAGGGACGATGAAGAATTCAAAGTTGTTATGGGCGAAGAGCAAGGATGTCACATCGATTGACGGTTGAATATCGAAAAAAAACTCAAAGCCCAAATAATTGTCGCCGGAGGTTAAAGTCGCCGGAGATTGAAAGGAGAAATTTACAGAACTATTGGTTATGAGAAATTATCGAGAGAAAGAGAGGGGAGACACTGTTGATTTGAAGAGGAGATGGGTGTGGGTTGATTTGTATTTTTGAAAAGATTAGAAAGTTTTGAAAATATTAATCAAGTCCAGAATTAACTTAATCAAGTTTCCTAATCATGTTTGGCCCTTTAAGTTTGACAATGTCACCAATCCTTTATTGAAGATTTAAATGACACTTTTCCTTCAATTTTTTCCACTATCTTGTTACTTTCTCCATTTCATTATACCTGACACATTTAGTTTGTATTAAAAAAATACTACAATTTTTCCTAGATTGTTGTAATTATTTTTGTTTATATACATCAAATTGTCTTGCAACCACTGACAAGTGCATTTTCCGTGAGACACCACTTCACGCCATACACTTCACACCATTCACTGATCAATATTATGATTGATTTTGTAGGGTTTGGATCAGGTAGTTTTAGTTGAGTCAGAATTGGAATTAACATTTTAACTAATTTAGTTTCATTCACTAGAAAATTGTCATGCACTTAATGTTGACAGCCAATTTTTGCTCTCCAAATGTGAAATTAACGCATTTAGGCTCCCTAATCGTTAAATGGTAATATGCATTTTTTCACATATTTTTAGTAATTGTTAATAAATTATTGATAATTATCATTATTTTAGAATTTGGCTCATTTATTGTCATATTTTAATTTATTGATAATTATCTTTAATTTCGTCAATTTTAGAGTTTTTATTAGGTTATTATTATTTTAATATTTTGTACAGTCAATTGCATTTGTACATAAGATAATACTGCAATTTTTTACTGCGCAGTATAATTTTAATTATTTATAGCATGACATCTATATATTTTTTATTTTTTATTATTTATATATCTATAAATATATATATATATATATACATATATATATATATATATATATATATATATTTGTAATTATATATTGGCATTTATTATTTGTATATGTTATTTAATAAGATTTGTAAAAGTTAGTCAATTTAATTATTTTAAATATATAGCTCAATAAATTAATGAATTTGAAATCATGTTAACTCTGAAAAATAATAACTCGATAGTTCAATTCATGCTTTTATTTTATTTATTATTTATTTATTTGTTTGCTTTTATTTTTTATTTATTTAATTATTTATTTATTTATTTATTTATTATTTATTAATTTGGTCAACAAAGGCGGGCTAATTGTTGTCAATAAAGGGTGCTAATTATTTTTAGGAATTGTTAAAAAACACATACACACGAGAATCTTTCATTTTTTTTATTCACACACACAATTCATCTTCTCCATTTTTTATACTCCACATATATTTGCAATTATTAATAAATTATTAATAATAATTAATTTTTATAATTTTTACACATTTATTTTCATATTTTCATTTTACACTATTCATTGATAATTATCCTTTATTTCATAAATATTAGAATTTTTATCAATTTATTATTATTTTAATTTTTTGCAAAGTCCTCTGCATACGTATATAACATAGCACTACAATTCATTATAGCGTAGTACAATTTTAATTATTTATAGTATAATATATATTTTTTTCAAGATAATTATATTTTTATTTGTTAGTTATATTTTTCTGTAATTATATTTCATGATGGTACTACGTTGCTTCGAATTAAGTAAAAGAAATTCATCTGTCTAATTTCATGACACATACAACCTACATATACGGTTTAACAGCGAACGAATTATGATCTTTCTCAAACTTATCACCTTCTTAATGCCATGCCAAAAGGAAGATCGGGAATTCGCGAGATATTGAATATACTAGGGAGTTTGTTCCATCCTAGAGCTGGAGACTATAGAACAACTGATAACGATCATCAACAAAGAATCTAATTTGAGTTTCCGTTACAACGAAGAACTATTTAATTGTCCTTGAACAGATCATCCACACAACCATAACATTTTCATACACTAACAAAAATTGACATTAGTATTCTGGTTCAAAAATGCATGTTAAGTCAACATATTAGAGGATAAACTTCTTAGGTGAGCTCACATATGTTGTCAAGATCAAAGACAAAAGATTCTAAAAAAGACAAAAGATTCTAAAATATGAACGCAACGTATTTGAAACAAATACAACGAATTACTTTCGAAGGCTCTGGTACCGAAAGCTTAATCTTTTTAAGGGCACGGGGATTAGCTTCCATCTCCACAGTTTGATCGATAGGGCATTGCTCTTGCGATCTCTAAGGACTAAAGGCCGGCACCGCAGGTGATATGTTATCTGCCTATAGTTAGGACAAAAGATTGACATCGTAAAGGAGACATTGTAATCTATAAAATAAGGACCAAACGATGAATAGTAAGAGAGCTAACTGGCACAACATATGGGACTTGAGGTACCACATTGTCCATAGTTTGTGCAGTGTGAGAATTTATAAAAAAATGTTCATTTAGATTATAGTAGTCTTAATAAAAAAAAAAGAAGCTAAATTTAACTTAGAAAAGTCTACAGAACACCTCAGCATAGGGCTCTTCAGCATGCTTGGCCTAATTCAAATTGAACATACTGAAGAACTCATATCATCAATCTTTTAGGAATACCTCCTGAGATTCGACAGCCGAAAGAAATTGCAGAATTAAATAAATGTACATTAGCACAACACCACAAACAAAATGATCAGTCACTATGTTGTGAACATCCTTCCAAAATAAAGAATAGCAATTAATGCAAATTTAAAGTATGGCATTATCAATTATTTCATTCAATCTATTTTCTATGGGCAGTCTTTTCTTTTTAGACCGTTTAAAAATAATAATAAGAACAAGAACAACAAAATTCTATATCTAAAATTTTTTAATAATATTTTCATTTTAATGATATGTTAATATAAGAATTGACATGGCATGTTGAAACCTACTACTATATATCAAGGATACTTTTAGTATGTTAACACTCCGTTTATCCCATGTAGACTTCCCTTATTAGTTTGCCCTCAACAAAATGACTTAATTATATATTTCAGAATACTTTAACTTTAAAATTCTCATTTTACTATAATAATTTATAGTCACGTGTCTAAAGTTTATTTTAGCCGTTATGTTTGAAAAGACTTCCATAATTTCTTACAATCACTCCCTATGACACGTGGCTTTTAAATAAAGAATTAATAAATTTGTGGTAAAATACTTCCTTTTTTCCTTAAAACGCAAGGCATTTGAAACCAATGCAACCAAACCTGCTTCAGAAGAATCTGGCATCAGAAGCAAAGCTGTAGTAGGAGCATCGGAGTTTGGTTCCATTAGCGTAGTTTGTTCAGTGTAAATACCAAGTCCCTCTCCTTCATCCTGGAAGGAATAAAAGCGACAGGTATGTCACAACTTTAAGAAAATATGTTGCTGCATCAGAAATGTAAACACATACGCTGGCCTCCCATTGTTGAGGCATATATGGAATCAGCTCCGTCGAGTTGCTGTATGACACACAGACATTAAAAAGATTTTGAAATCTACAGATTCGAGAACTTCAACAATCAAATCGATGCTTTCACTATACAATATCTAAGTAATAACTAATTATCACTATGCAATATAAGTAATAACTATTTTAATTAGAAAAGAAAAAAAAAGCAACTTCGTGGACTATATTATTTGATCTCGCCATCACAGGGACGACAGTCATGGACAAACAAGCAATCCAACTTCTTTTTTGGACCAAGCTGACCGATAACAAACATGTATTTTCATTCATATACTTCTTATCTTGAAAATAAGCAGTAGCAAAAATGCCCTTGATATTCGTCTCCATTGTCCTTGGCTTAGTTTCAACATGGAACCTCCAGTAATCACGATTTCACTTTAAGTCATCCCGATAGCCTATTATCCCCATTGCCTCCACAACTATAGAGTTCCAAAACATCTCTATCATAGGTTCTATGTTGCTTGGACTCTTCAAACAATGTCATTGGGTGCATGTCAGATCCTTCAAAAGTATTGCATTTTCGAAGGATCCGACATAGGTGCGGCCACAATTTTTGAGAGTCGTGAAACTTAGCATAGGGTTACTCAACCACTAATTTTGCATTACTTTCATATCCCTAAACTCTCTACTATGATTTATATATACTTTGGGTGGAGAGGAATTTTGTCAGCTGGTGGCACTATGTTACTAGTCTTACCACCCTTTTGTCCTAACCGTGTCACTTAAATATACCCTCTGCTATGTCATCATATAATCTTGAATTTATGCCATTATCAGTAAGCATCGTACAATTATTTATTTAATCATGCAAAAGGAAGGAACTATTCAACTCATGGTTATTTAGTTGCCATTTAGATCAAATATTCAAATCAAACAAGAAGTAACATTCGTTTTACGGTTTCTTGAAATGAATGAAACGGATCATATGGCACATTTTTCATGTCAATCATCAGCAAACAGAAGCCCAAACTGCAAAGTTGATGGTCAAAAAGTGCATATTTTAAGCATCAGCTTAAGAATCAGTTTCAGCTCCTAATAACCACAGCTCTTCACTTACTTATAGGAGAAAAACTAAGTGTATATGCACATCGATGGCTCACTTTGTTTTTGTTTTATAATTGTGGAGTTTGGGCTAGCTTTCACGTACCTCGATTAAATCCATGGGATACCTCCCACCTCTCACTAGCAATAGATATCAGGTGACTCTATCCACCAAGATAGATGGGAAGAATCACCTTCTTATGGTGCGAAGGTATTTGCTCGAAAAGTGGTATATCTAGGATGCGATACCACAGTTTATAGTAATTATTGTAGAAACTCGTATAATAACTTGACAAACCTGAAGCACCAATAAAAAATTGTTGAATACTGATTCAAAGGTTGTTAGTGCTTCCTAGTTAGTTGGCAAAGTAACACGTTTGTTAGGAGTCCTAGTTCAGTTGAAGCACATCTTTGTTAGTTGCTACTATTTAGGTTAGTGGTTAATTAGTGTCAATTAAGTGGCAGTAAGTGGTTAGTTTTTTTTACTATTTAAAGAGTCCTATGTAACTTGGTTTAGTGTGATGAATGCAAAAGACGTGAAGTTCTCTACAAACTATATTCTTCTCGTTATACAGTTCTCCTCTTTTCTTCGATTCCACAGCAGTTTTTGGTATCAGAGCGCAAAGAGAGTATCTATTTCTTAATTTCTTCTCTATGTCCAGGTTAGGTCATACTGGGAGATAAAGCAAGAGCAAAATGAAAATCAAAATTGAGTGCAAAGAATGGCTACCAATTCAGCATCTTCCACATCTCAGCAACTAATTCCCATCTTTAATAGAGATAGATATGAATTCTGGAGCATAAAGATGAAGATGTTATTCAAGTCTCAAGAATTGTGGGATTTGGTGGAGAATTGCTATGCTGAGGAAGATGAAGCACAAAGGTTGCCGGAGAACAAAAAAAAGGACTCTAAGGCATTGTTCTACATCCAGTAGGCTATGCACGACTCGGTGTTTTCTAGAATTGCTTCTGCAGAAACCTTAAAGCAGGCATGGAATATTCTGAAGAAAGAATTCCATGGCTCTACAAAGGTAATGACTGTCAAACTCCAGTCACTCCGACGTGATTTCGAAAATTTATTCATGAAAAGTAGTGAATCTGTACAAGACTACTTATCTAGAGTCAGTACAATTGTTAATCATATGAAGGCATATATTGACAAAATTATTGATGAAACTATAGTTGCTAAAGTTCTAGGAAGTCTTACTAAAAGATTTGATCATGTCGTAGCTGCCATTGAGGAATCCCATAATTTATCTAATTATGGTTTTGATGAATTGATGAGTTCCTTACAAGCTTATAAGGATAGATTGAATGCCTCTCATGAAAAGGGTGAAGAGAAGGCATATCAGATCAAGGGAGAGTCTTCTGTCAAAGGCAAATCAGAAGTCTCAAATGCCAGGGGATGCAGAGGCAGAGGTAGTTTCCGTGGTCGAGGTCGTGGCAGAAGACAAGCTCAATTTGGTGGTGAGAACTGACAGTTCAAGAGCAATAGTCAGTGCCGCTATTGCAAAAAAATAAGGCATAAGGAAGTTGATTGCTGTACTAAACAGAAGGATGAGCAACAACAGGAAAATTTTACTGAGAAACAATAAGAGGAGGGTAATTTGTTCATGGCTCACTCCTCAATAGATGCTAGTTCGAATGAAGTTTGGATCATTGATAGTGGTTGCTCCAACCACATGTCTGGCAGAAGGTCATTGTTCAAAGAACTTGATGAATCAGATAAGTCAGAAGCTTGGCTTGGGAATCACAAGGCAATGAAAGTCGAAGGGAAAGGTATAATTGTTGTACTGTAAAACTTCTCATGGTAATGTAAAACTTCTCCATGATGTGCAGTATGTTGATTGACTAGCCCATAACTTGTTGAGTGTTGGGCAACTGATAACTTGTGTATGCTCCATTCTGTTTGATGACTATTCTTGTAGTATTCAAGATAAAAAAACAGGATACAAAATTGTTGACATTCAAATGACTCAAAATAGAATGTTTCCCCTTAAAGTTTCTGATGTTAAAAGTTTTGTATTAGTTACCAAAGATAGTACCGAAGCTAATTTATGGCATTTGAGGTATGCTCATTTGAGTGTAAAGGGTTTACAATTATTAGGTCATAGAAATGTGGTTCTAGGTTTGCCTAGAATTGATGCTCTTGAATTCTATGAAGGATGCTTGTATGGGAAACAAAATAGAAATTCATTTCCCGTAGGCTAGTCTTGGAGAGCTTCTGGTTGTCTTGAACTGGTGCATGCTGATCTATTTGGTCCTATGAGTGTTGAGTCCTTAGGTGGAAGTCAATATTTCCTACTTTTTACGGATGATTACAGTCGAATGAGTTGGGTATATTTCTTGACATTCTAATTTGAAACATTTGAGAATTTCAAGAAATATAAGTGTTTTGTTGAGAAACAAAGTGGTTGTAGAATCAAGACTCTTCGAACAGATAGAGGTGGTGAATTTATGTCAAATGAATTCAACACTTTTTGTGAGGAAAATGGTATTCACAGAGAGCTCACAACACCATATACACCAGAGCAGAATGGCGTAGCAGAACGAAAGAACCGGACAGTTGTTGAAATGGGCAGAAGCATGATGTAAGCTAGAGGTGTACCAAAGTGTTTCTGGGGTGAAGCTGTTGCTACTGCTTTCTACGTGCTAAACATTTCACCCACCAAGGCTGTTCTTAATCAAACACCATATGAAGTATGGAGAGGTAACAGGCCCAAGCTAATCCACTTACGTGTCTTTGGATGTATAGGTTATATATTGGTGAACTCACAGGCTAGAAAAAAGCTTGATGAAAAATCAAAAAAATGTATCTTTGTTGTATATAGCACACAATCCAAAGCTTATAAGCTATATGATCCAATGAGTGGCAAAATTATGATAAGTAGAAATGTTATGTTTAGTGAAGATGCTAGCTGGAACTTTGATTCTGGGAAGGTTAATTCGAATATTAAATTGTCGCCTACTGATGAAATTTTGGAGCAAGTACCTGCAGCAGTTTCCATTCCAGAGAACACATACAACTCTTCTCCAGCAAGTAGCAGACTTTCTACTCCTCAATCAAGCACCTCTTCTCAAGAACGTGATCATGCCTTAACCCCCCAAAGAAGTGGCAGTAGTTCCTCTTCAATAGACTCTTCTAGCGAGACTCTCTCCACCAACGAAATTCAAATCGTTGAGGTAGATTTATGAGACTTGTTCTTTTGCTTTGTATGGTGCAGAACCCACTTGCTTCAAAGAAGCTGCAGAGATTTAAGTGTGGAAAAATACAATGATACAAGAGATGCTAGCAATTGAGCAGAACCAAACATAGGAGTTGGTGAATCTTCCAGATGGAATGGAACCCATTGAACTCAAATAGGTGTTCAAAGTCAAGCGTCATGCAGACGGGAGCATACAGAGATACAAAGCCAGGCTCGTAGCTAAGGGACATGCATAACATCAAGGTACTGATTATGCTGAAATGTTTTCACCTGTTGCTCGTTTTGAAATAGTTAGAATACTCTTATCTTTGGATGCTAAATTGAGCTTGCCCATTTATCAATTCGATGTTAAATCTGCATTCCTAAATGGGGATTTGGAAGAGGAAGTTTATGTTTTTCAACCTGAGGGTTTTGTTAATAGTGGAAATGAGAGCAAACTTTACAAACTCAAGAAGGCACTTTACGGTCTAAAACAAGCGCCAAGGGCATGGTACAACAAAATTGACTCCTACTTTCTGAGGTATGGATTTGAAAGGAGTGAGAATTTGCCTATGCTGTATGTAAAGAAACAAGGTACGAGTGATTGTTTGATAGTTTGTCTCTATGTGGATGACATGATTGATATGGGATCATGTGAAACTTTAGTTTCTAAATTTAAATCTTGCATGATGAAGGAGTTTGAAATGTCAGATTTAGGTATTTTCCAATACTTTCTTGGTCTTCAAGTGAAACAGGTAGAGAACGGGATTTTTATTTCTCAAATGAAGTATGCAAAAGACCTCTTGTTCAAGTTTGGTATGCATAATTGTAAAGTAGCTGCCACACCCATGAATGTAAATGAAAAGTTTCAGCTTGACGATGGCACAGATCTTGCTGATCCTAGTCACTACAGAAGCTTGATTGGAGGTTTGAACTACCTAACACATACTCGTCCTGATATCATGTTTTCTGTGAGTATGTTGTCTAGGTATATGCATTGTCCTACCAAGCAACATGTTGGTGCTGCCAAAAGAGTGTTGCGTTATGTTGCTGGGACTGTCAACTTCAGGATTTGGTACTCCAAAGTTGCAGATTTTAGCTTGATAGGGTACAGTGATAGTGATTGGGCAGGAAGTCTAGATAACAGAAAGAGTACTTCTGGAAATGTTTTCAATTTAGGATCTGGAGCAATTTCTTGGAGTTCAAATAAACAAGATGTGGTTGCATTATCATCACCAGAAGCAGAGTATGTTGCTGTAACTTCAGCAGCATGTCAGGCCGTATGGTTACAAAGATTGTTGATTGACGTTTTCTATCGGTAGAAGGATGCAACAATGATATTCTATGATAACAAGGCAACAATTGCAATTACAAAGAATCCGGCTTTTCACAGCAGAACAAAGCCTATTGACATCCGTTATCATTTCATTCGTGACCTGATAGCAAAAGGTGATATAGAGTTAAAGTTTTGCGGTACAAGCGATCAAATCGCAGATGTCTTCACCAAGGCACTCCCACAAGCTAAGCATGATCATTTCCGGCAGAAACTTGGAGTTTGTAATTTTGAATCAAGGGGTAGTGTTGACTATTGATTCAAAGGTTTTTAGTGCTTCCTAGTTAGTTGGCAAAGTAAAACGTTTGTTAGGAGTCCTAGTTCAGTTGAAGCACATCTTTGTTAGTTGCTACTATTTAGGTTAGTGGTTAATTAGTGTCAAGTAAGTGGAAGTAAGTGGTTAGGATTTTTTTTTCCTATTTAAAGAGTCCTATGTAACTTGGTTTAGTGTGATGAATGCAAAAGACGTGAAGTTTTCTGCAAACTATATTCTTCTCCTTATAAAGTGCTCCTCTTTTCTTCGATTCCCCAACAAAAATGAAAAGAAGAACATTAAAATTCTCAGTATTGCAGTAAGATCTTTTAATTATTTTTTGACGAATTACACAGCAAGCATGAAACAGTTCATTCCTCAATCTATACTCTTGAGAAAATCTACAGGAAAAGAAGGCACAATCCCTTTCCGTTTTTATCATTTTGACAGTAAGAAGGGGAGCCTTGAAGCAACTGTAAAGTTGTTCTCTGTGGAATAAGCCTTTAATGCTTTCATCGAGATGGTTGTCTACCTAAATTGATGGAGTATGGCCCTTGCCTGGATCCAGCAGAAATGCAATACGCTGCTGCATGCATCAGGCTGCCCTTATCATTTCGACACTAAATCTGTAGATTTGATTGATTACGCTCCTTGCTAATCTAATAACAGCTTATGAACGACCAAATATAAGCGTAATAATGGACTTGAATACAAGTACCATCAACATATGTTTCTACAAACACTAAGGATCAATATCTTTAAAAATTGTTTGGAGTCTAATTTGTGAAAGCTTAACTATCATTAGTATAATGTTACGTCAAGCATCAATGATCAAGGCCGCTAATATGAATACCAAAATTCGCAGGTGACCTTAACCTTACACTGAATCACTAATGCCTAAAGCCATCAACGTTATGTTCTCACCGTTGAAACCTAAACCCTCTATGCCTCATCTCAATGTATTAGCAGCTTAACATTCACCATCAAGACACTGCACTTTAATGCTGCGTACACCTGGACCCCACTTCTGGGATTACACCGGGTATGTTGGGGTTGTTGTACAGTATGTGATATTGTCATTCTTTCCGTTTGTAGAAAAAGTAACAGGATGCTTCTTAAAGAACCATTTCTCCTAAATCTCCATATTGGAAGAAAAAATATACAACAGTCATTTTATAATCGGCAGAAAGCAACAAAACCGGATGTCATTGCACTCATGATCGAGTACTCATGAGTAAATCTTGGATTACAAAATGCTTATAAGCTTAGAACAATCAAGAAGTAACAAAATACATCCGTCATTCCTCACGCTATAGCCTACATTACTGTACAATAGTTAATGAATTGTAAGCTTTCTCAGGATATCACCTTCTTAATTCCATGCCAAGAGGAAGATCTTACTCTGATTATGGAGTTTTCTGTATCTCCGTTATAACAGAGAACTGTTTAATTGTCCTTGAAGGACTAGTAACCAACCAAGATTTTCATACACTAGCAAAAATGAACATTCTTATTATAGGTCAAAAGACGTTCTCAGATAAGCAATTCTTTTATTCACTTGTGCGATTACCAAATAATCTAAGCTGTAGATACATTCCGTTACGTATCGAGAGATCTTGTGTACGCCAAACAAAACCTCACCTTAGGCTAAATATTTCATATCCTTAAAGCTGGACAAAAACGAGGCTGTAACCTACTCCATATAAGTACTTGGTGTTCAGGATCGGAGATACAAAGTTAAACTAAAATTCATAGTGTTGGTAATTGCAATACAATAACGAGTATGCAACTGATTGATCCATCGAAGAAGCTTTTCTTGCAGAATTTGGTTACGATCTTAATGCATGTTAAGTCAACATACACAAGTAGAAACTACTTAAGTGAGCTCACATGTGTTATCAAGACCAATGACGAGATTCTGAAACATAAACATAAGGTATTTGAAACCAATACAAACGAACCTGCTTCATAAGGATCTGGCGCTAGAAGCATGGTGTTTGGTTCCATCTGCATAGTTTGTTCAAAGTAAATACCACGTCCCACTCCATCATCCTGGAAAGAATTAAACCTCGTCAGTCATGCCACAACTTAAAAAAACAAAATGTAGTTGTCTCGGAAATGTAAATATACTCCGGCCTCCCTCTGTTGACGCATACTAGGAATCCGCTCCATCAAGCGGCTGTATGACACATGAAAATCAAAACTAGTTATAAATCTTCTCATCAGAACTTCAACAACCAAATTGACGCTTTCACTATACAATATCATAGACATAACTAGTTATCCAGGGAAATTAACACTGAGAATAGGATAAATTCAATTTTACGGTCATAATTGTGTTGCAAAAAATCCAATGGAAATATTATTTTGTTCAGAGCAAAGCAGCATAATGTAACACAAAGTTAAGTTAACAAGGAAAACACTATAAAATACAAGTGCAAAAACATTGGTTCGTATTAGCAAATAAACATAACACGTTACCTAGAGTTGGTTACAAATGGTGCCCTCTGACTGCAACGAATCTCAGGAAATCTTAAATTAGATGTCACTTCGTCCTCATCCATCATCGGATGGCATTGCTTTTGTAACCTCTCAGGATTAAAGGCCGGCCCCAGAGGAGATATATTATGTGCCTTATAAGACAAAAAAGTGACTTCAGAATGAGATATTATAATCAATAAAATTAGGACAAAACGATGTACGGTTGGAGAGCTAACTGGTCTAGCAGAAGGGAGAAAAGATTCTGGCGCAGCATGAGGGACTTGACGTACCACATTGTCCATAGTCCGTACGGCTTGAGAATTAAAAAAAATATACATTTATATTATAATATAATAGTCTCAAAAAAAGATAAATATAACTTAGAAAAGCTTAGGGAACACCTCAGCATACGGATCTTCGGCATGCTAATCCTGATTTGAGCTGAACATTCCATCGAACACATACCACCAATCATCTAAGTGACTGATCGGAGGTTAATTTTTTCTGGAAAGTACTTATCGTGTTTCTAAAATTGTATTAATTGCTATTCTTTATTTTGGAGGGATGTTCATAACATAGTGACTGATCATTTTGTTTGTGGTGTTGTGCTAATGTACAATTATTTAATTCTGCAATTTCTTTCAGCTATCGAATCTCAGGAGGTATTCCTAGAAGATTGGTGGTATGAGTTCTTCAGTATGTTCAATTTGAATCAGGCGGAGCATGCTGAAGAGCCCTATGCTGAGGTGTTCTGTAGACTTTTCTAAGTAAAATTTAACTTTTTTTTTTCTTTTTAATTGACACTACTATAATCTAAATGAATGATTATTTTTTAAATTCTAAGGCTGCACAAACTATGGACAATGTAGTACCTCAAGCCCCATATGCTGTGCTAGTTAGCTCTCTTACTATGCATCGTTTGGTCCATATTTTATAAATTACAATGTCTCTTTTATGATGTCACTATTTTGTCCTAAATATAGGCACATAACATATCACCTGTGGTACCGACCTTTAGTCCAGAGAGATCGCAAGAGCAATGCCCTATCGATCAAACTGTGGAGATGGAACCAAATTCCTGTGCCCTTAAAAGGATTAAGCTTTCGGTGCCAGAACCTTCGAAAGAAGGTTCGTTGTATTGGTTTCAAATACTTTGAGTTTGTGTTTTAGAATCTTTTGTCTTTGATATTGATAACAAATGTGAACTCACCTAAGATGTTTATACTCTTATACGTCAACTTAACATGCATTTTGAACAAGAATACCAATGTCAATTTTAGTTAGTGTCTGATAATGTTATGACTATGTTTGTCAATTATAAGATCTTCAAGGACAATTAAATAGCTCTCTGTTACAACAGAAACTCATATCAGATTCTTTGTTGATATGATCGTTATCAGATTGTTCCACTGGCTCTAGCTCTGCGATGCAGGAAGTTCCCTAGTCTAATCAATATCTCATGATTTTCCGATCTTCCTCTTGGCATGGCATTAAGAAGGTGATAAACTTGAGAAAGATCATAATTCATTAGTTTTTAAACAATCTATGTAGATTATATGTTCCATGAACTAAGACAGATGAATTTCTTTTACTTAATTTGAAGAAACAATATATTGATGGTACTTGTAGTCAAGTCCATTATTAGGTTTATATAAAAGACTGCTTTCGTCCTTCATTGTGAATAAGCCTTTATTAGATTAGCGAGAAGCCTAGTCAATCATTAGGTTTACATATCAATTGATGCTTGCATCAGGGTAATCTGCCTACGTTGTATCCCTTGGGATATGGCCCTTCCATGAACCTTGCATAAACACAGAATCCTTCGTGCACCAAAGCTGTCGTCATCATTTTGACACGAATCTGTTGATATGTTGACTAGGCTTCTCGCTAATCTAATAAAGGCTTATTCAAAACCAAGGAAGAATGTGGTCTTTTATATAAACCTAACAATGGACTTGAGTACAAGTACCATCAATATATTGTTGCTTCAAATTAAGTAAAAGAAACTCATTTGTCTTAGTTCATGGAATATATAGCCTACATATATGGTTTAACAGCTAACGAATTATGATCTTTCTCAAACTTATCACCTTCTTAATTCCATGTCAGGAGGAAGATAGGAAAATCGTAAGATATTGAGTAGACTAGGGAGTTTACTGCATCCCAGGAGACGATGGAACAACCTGATAACGATCGTCAGCAAAGAATCTATTATGAGTTTCCGTTACAACAGAGACCTATTTAATCTTCCTTGAACAGATTATAATTGAAAACAGATCATCATTACAGCCTTAACATGTTCATACACTAACAAAAATTGACATTAGTATTCTGGTTCAAAAATGCATGTTAAGTCGACATAGAAGAGTATAAACTTCTTAGGTGAGCTATGTATTATAAAGATCAAAGACAAAAGATTCTGAAACATAAACGAAAAGTATTTGAAACCAATACAACAAACCTGCTTCCGAAGGCTCTGGCACCGAAAGCTTAATCTTTTTAAGGGCACGGGGATTTGGTTCCATCTCCCCAGTTTGATATGCTCTTGTAATCTCTCAGGACTAAAGGCCATCACCTCAGGTGATATATCATGTGCCTATAATTAGGAAAAAAGAGTGACATCATAACAAAGACATTGTAATCTATAAAATATGGAGCAAACGATGCATAATAAGTGAGCTAACTAGCACAACATATGGGACTTGAGGTACCACGTTGTCCATAGTTTGTGCAGCGTGAGAATTTAAGAAAAAAAAAATCATCCATTTAAATTATAGTAGTCTCAAAAAAATTTTAAAAAGCTAAATTAAACTTATAAAAGTCTAGAAAACACCTCAGCATAGGGCTCTTTGGCATGCTCGACCTGATTCAAATTGAATATACTGAAGAACTCATAACACCAATCTCTAGGAATAACTCCTGAGATTCGACAGCCGAAAGAAATCGTAGAATTAAATAATTGTATATTAGCACAACACCACAAACAAAATGATCAGTCAATATGTTATGAACATCCTTCCAAAATAAAGAATAGCAATTAATGCAAATTTAAAAATACGAAAAGCATTTTCCAGAAAAAATTAACCTCTGATAAGTTCACCTAAAACTTCAAAGTATGGCATTATCAATCATTTCATTCAATCTATTTTCTATGGGCAGTCTTTTATTTTTAGACCGTTTAAAAATAATAATAAGAACAAGAACAACAAAATTCTATATCTAAATTTTTTTAATAATATTTTCATTTTAATGATATGTTAATATAAGAATTGACATGGCATGTTGAAACCTACTACTATATATCAAGGATACTTTTAATATGTTAACACTCCGTTTATCCTATGTAAAGTTCCCTTATTAGTTTGCCCTCAACAAAATGACTCAATTATATATTTCAGAATAATTTAACTTTAAAATTCTCATTTTACTATAATAATTTATAGTCACAAGTCTAAAATTTATTTTAGCCGTCATGTTTCAAAAGACTTCTTTATTTATTAAAATCACTCCCTATGACACGTGGCTTTTAAATAAACAATTAATAAATTTGTGGTAAAAGACTTCCTTTTTTCCTTAAAACTCAAGGCATTTGAAACCAATACAACCAAACCTGCTTCAGAAGAATCTGGCATCGGAAGCATAGCCGTAGTAGGACCATCGGAGTTTGGTTCCATTAGCGTTGTTTGTTCAGTATAAATACCAAGTCCCTCTCCTTCATCATTGAAGGAATACAACCAACAGTTATGTCGCAACTTTAAGAAATATGCTGCTGTATCAAAAATGTAAACACATACGCTGGACTCCCATTGTTGAGGCACATATGGAATCAGCTCCGTCGGGTGGCTGTATGACACATGAACATTAAAAAGAGTTTGAAATCTACAGATTCGAGAACTTCAACAATCAAATCGATGCTTTCACTATGCAATATCTAAGTAATAACTAATTATCACTATGCAATATAAGTAATAACAATTATAATTAGAAAAGAAAAAAAAAACAACTTCGTGGACTATATTTATTTGATCTCGCCAGCACAGAGACGACAATCATGGACAAACAAGCAAGCCAACTTCTTTTATGGACCAAGCAGACCGATAACAAACACGTATTGTCTTTCATATACTTCTTATCTTGAAAATAAGAAGTAGCAAAAACACCCTTGATATTCGTCTCCGTTTTCCTTGGCTTAGTTACAACATGGAACCTCCGGTAATCACTATTTCACTTTAAGTCATCCCGATAGCCTATTATCCCCAATGCCTCCACAACCATAGATTTCCAAAACATCTCTATCATAGGTTCTATGTTGCTCGAACTCTTCCAACAATGTCATTGGGTGCATGTCGGATCCTTCAAAAGTAATGCATTTTTTAAGGATCCAACATAGGTGCGGCCACAATTTGTTAGAGTCCGAGCAACTTAGCATAGGGTTACTCAACCCCTAATTTTGCATTACTTTCAAATCCCTAAACTCTGTTCTACTATGATTTATATATACTTTGGATGGAGAGGAAGTTCGTCAGCTGATGGCACCATGTTACTAGTCTTACCGCCCTTTTGTCCTAACCGTGTCACTTAAATATACCCTCTGCTATGTCATCATATAATCTTGAATTTATGCCATTATCAGTAAGCATCGTACAATTATTTATTTAATCATGCAAAAGGAAGGAACTATTCAACGCATGGTTATTTAGTTGCCATTTAGATCAAATATTCAAATCAGACAAGAAGTAACATTCGTTTTACGGTTTCTTGAAATGAATGAAACGGATCATATGGCACATTTTTCATGTCAATCATCAGCAAACAGAAGCCCAAACTGCAAAGTTGATGGTCAAAAAGTGCATATTTTAAGCATCAGCTTAAGATTCAATTTCAGCTCCTAGTAACCACAGCTCTTCACCTACTTATAGGAGAAAAACTAAGTGTATATGCACATCGATGGCTCACTCTCTTCTTAAATCCATGGGATACCTTCCACCTCCCACTAGCAATAGCAATAGATATCAGGTGACTCTGTCCACCAGGACAGATGGGAAGAATCACCTTCTTGCGGTGCGAAGGTATTTGCCCGAAAAGTGGTATATCTTGGATGTGATACCACAGTTTATAGTAATTATTGCAGGCACTCGTATAATAACTTGACAAACCAGAAGCAGCTGTAAAAAATGAAAAGAAGCACAGTAAAATTCTCAGTATAGCAATAAGATATTTTAATTTTTTTTGAAGAATTACACAGCGAGCATGAAACAGTTCATTCAAATTGTTGTGCGTAATTTAAATTTAGTAAACAACAAATATGGAGGAACATGTTTTTTCCCTGGTCGGATACAATGGTATTTTTAACTAATCCATCCTTATGTTGGCGAGGGATGATGTAGACCATAATATAAGCATGAAAACAGTGTGCCACAAGATATGTTTAAATATATATTATTTCTTATGGGATTTTGTAGAAAGTAATCAGAAAGCATGATAGGGAGCTATGAGACGTAAATGAAAAGCAGAGGCAAATCCAGAATTTAAGCCCTATAGGTTCAACCTTTAAGGTTCGTTGTATAGAACACATTGTATTTTTGAAATTATTATACATACTAGTCATCAAAATTTTACTAGATTTTTACACATAACTCAGATTTTGCGTTGAAAGTAATGGGTTCAGATGAACCCAGGGCCACAACACTATACCTGCCTCTTATGGAAAGCCACACTTTGTATTCGAACAACCTTTCCCAACAACCACCCATCATTAGAAAATAAAATGAGATTTGAGCCTTTATTGTTTATGCATTTATGACGATTTGTTGAATTGACAACTGAAAAAAAAAAAGGTTTCTATTTCATTATATATTTACTTCTTTAATTTATGCTCTACCTTATGATGATTATAAGGGAAAAGAGAAAGGAAGTCGCAAATGGAATATTTCTATTTAGTTTATAACATTCTCGAATACAACTTGCCAAGTCGGACGCCTCTGGTATTAACTTGCAGAAATTGGAATGACCGAGGTAGAAGTGTTTTAGACTACTTACAATGGTCGGGTAGTTTAAAATATATTCACTTTATAGGTAGCTACTTGAAGAATATAGAAATCGATCAATGTAAAGGGAAACGAATTTCATACATGTTATGATGGCAAGATTTTTGATACAATCTTAGGAGAATCACACCCCAAAATCTAGCTATTAGACTTTTAGCAATAGGATCATAATAAACCACCACACTCCGCATCTGTCGTCCTTAACGGTTCCACTCGTGGTATTTTTCACTTTATTTGTGTACGTAGCTCTTTCCCAAATAGCCCTTTTTGAGTGAGGTGCCAGGCGCCTTGACGGTTGTGCTCTAGACATCGCTAACTCTAGCCAAACAGTGCCATACCAGCTTCACCATCCAAGGCAGGATGTGCATGGAGGGTGATAGGTGGCTCTGATACCATTGATGCAAACTTAGGAGAGCCACACCGCAAAAGTTAGCTATTAAGGTGGGAAATCCCATGGTTATATAA
The DNA here is from genome assembly GCF_002878395.1 of Capsicum annuum. Classification (NCBI taxonomy): domain Eukaryota; kingdom Viridiplantae; phylum Streptophyta; class Magnoliopsida; order Solanales; family Solanaceae; genus Capsicum; species Capsicum annuum. The sequence continues at coordinate 74,859 of NW_025854804.1, forward strand.
GCCCCATATCAGTTCCCTATATAACCAATGTGGGACTTTTGCAACAGGAATATAACAACGAAAAGCAATCCAAACAAGGATTTGATGCTTTATGAGTGAAACAATGCGCTTCAGATGAAGACACGCAAAAAATCCTCACCATAACTTAATTATAGCATTAAAATCATACATGTATTGTTCTTATTTTAGTTTCCATAACTTGTTCGTTTTACTTAATTGTGTACTTTATATTCTATATTATGAAAATTATAAGGAAAAGAGAAAGGAAGTCACAAATGGAATGTTTCTATTTAGTTTATAACATTCTCCAGCACTACTTGTACTAGGTCGGGACCCCCTAGTAATAACCTGTTGAAATTGGAATGGCCTAGATAAAAAGTTTATAGACTACTTGCAAAGACAAAGTACTCTAAAATATGTTTGATTTATACCAAGCTATTTGCACAAGAGATCAAAGTAAATAACAACTTTCGGACATGTTATGATGGCAAGATCAACTAAGACACATAGTACTATTAAGGATCAGGGTTTTGCTGTTTAAAATGATAAATCAAGCCAAGGGAGGAGTTATCTCTTCATGAGTGAAGAAACGAAGCTTAGAGAAGTGTGCGTGCGCTCAAATGATGATGCGCAAAATAATTCCAATGAAAAATGGTTATATTTGGCTTAACTATGAGGAGATGGATTAATATTAGCTTTAGTATAGCATTAACTTCATATATATATATATATATATATATATATATATATATATTAGGTACTTTTTTTTGTTTTCCATAACTCGTGTGCTTTAGTTCACCGAAGCATGCGCTTTAGTTCTCAGTTTTTGCTTAAAGCCAAAGATCTTTTTGCTTCTTCGTGTGATTTACTTCAAAGAAGTATGCACTTTAATTCTATATTTTCGCTTCACGCCCATAGATCTGGTTTCCTTTTTGTGCTTTTCGCTTTTCAAAACACTGGAGCCTAATGGTCTAAGCTTGCTTGACAGCGTGATCATTACATCAATAATGATGAGAGTGGGCGAAACAAACTAGTGTTTCTATATGGAAGGCTTCACGCTCAGAGTGCACGGGCTAGGACACGATCAAGGCTCTACTTTTTAAATGGAGTTCATCCTTTTCTCATTGCTTGAAAGAATTCTCGGTCTTCTCCTATGAGGAAAGGCGGTGAGGTGAATTTCCGATACATAAACAAAACAAATCTTATGGAACTCAATAATTGAACTAACATTCATTTCTTCTTTCACTTCCCCTCCTACCATATCCGCCTGATGATGCACAATGAGGATGTCTTCCCCCTTCCATATGTGAAAGGGATATTACAATTTAAAAACTTTCCTCAATCTATGCCCTCTACTCTTGAGGTAATTTCAAGAGATCACAGATACAAATCACATGTTATAGAAAATTTTAGCAAGAATGGTAAAGTTGTCTCTGTGTGACCTACAGGTCATAGGTTCGAGACGTGAAAGCAACCATTAATGCTTGCATTAGTGTAGCTTTCCTACATCACAACCCTTGCAATGCGGCCTTTCCCTAGACCCTTCTAACATGGAATGCTTGGTGCACCAGTTGCCGCTGTGTCACTTTTAGGTCACAAGTTCGAGCAATGGAATCAGCTACTGATGCTCGCATCAAGGTAGGCTTCCTACATTGTATCCCTTGGGATATGGCCCTTCACCGAACCTTGTGTAAACAAAGAATACTTCATTTACCAAAGTTGTCATCATCATTTTGACATAAATCTATAGATATGATTGACTAGGCTTCTCGCTAATCTAAGAAAGGCTTATTCACAACCAAGGAAGAATACGATCTTTTATATAAACCTAACAATGGACTTGAATACAAGTACCATCAATATATTGTTTCTGTAAATTAAGTAAAAGAAATTCACTTGTCTTTATTCATGGCATATATAGCCTACATAAACTTTATAATAGCTAACGAATTATGATCTTTCTCAAAGTCATCACCTTCTTAATGTCATGCCAAGAGGAAGATCGGAAATCGCGAGATATTGATCAGTTTGCAGCATCTCTGAGCTGGAGTCAATGGAACAACCTAACAACGATAATCAACAAAGAATTTGACATGAGTTTCCGTTATAACAGAGAACTATTTAATTTTCATTGAAGAGCTTATAATTGACAAAAATATCATCCACACAACCATAACATTTTCATACTAACAAAAATTGACATTAGTATTCTGGTTCAAAATGCATACCTTGACAAGTCAAAACAAAAAACTTTTTGATTCATTTCTATAATGACCAAATAATCTAAGCTATAGATACATTCTTTCTAGCAGTACTTGGTTATCGTCTTAATGCATGTTAAGTCGACGTATAAGAGTATAAACTACTTAGGTGAGCTCATATGTGTTATCAAAATAAAAGATAAAAGATTCTAAAACATAAACTCAAAGTATTTGAAACCAATACAACGAACCTGCTTCCGAAGGTTCTGGCACCGAAAGCTTAATCTTTTTATGGGCACGGGGACTTGGTTCCATCTGCACAGTTTGATCGAAAGGGCATTGCTCTTGCGATCTCTCAGGACTAAAGGCTGGCGCCACAGATGATATGTTATGTGCCTATAGTTAGGAAAAAATATTGACATCATAAGGGAGACATTATAATCTATAAAATAAGGACCAAACGATGCATAGTAAGAAAGCTAACTGGCATAGCGTATGGGACTTGAGGTACCATATTGTCCATAGTTTGTGCAGCCTGAGAATTTATAAAAAATCAATCATTTAGATTATATTTGTCTCAAAAAAAAAAGTTAGATTTAACTTATAAAAGTCTAGAGAACACCTCAGTATAGGGCGCTTCAGCATGCTCCCCCTGATTAGAGCTTAACATACTATAGAACTCATACCACCAATCTTGTAGAAATATATCACAGAATTAAATAATTGTATATTAGGACAACACCACAAACAAAATCATCAGTCACTATGTTGTGAACATCCTTCAAAAATAAAGAATAGCAATTAATACAAATTTAGAAACATGAAAAGCACTTTCCAAAAAAAAACTAACTTCCGATAAGTGCACCAAAAACTTCAAAGAATGATACTATCAATCATTCCATCCAATCTTTTTTCTATGAGTAGTCTTTTCGTTTTAGACCGTTTAATATAATAATAATAATAATAATAATAATAATAATAATAATAATAATAATAACAAAAACAAAAAAATTCTATATCTAAATTTTTCAAATAATATTTTCATTTTAATGATATGTTAATATAAGAATTGACATGGCATGTTGAAACCTACTACTATATATCAAGGATACTTTTGGTATGTTACACTTCGTTTATCCTAATTTATATGGCAAACTTTCCGTATTAGTTTGTCTGTAACAAAATGACCCAATTATAATAATTTAACTTTAAAATTCTCATTTTACAATAATAAAAAGTTATTTTTAGCCATCATGTTTCAAAAGACTCCCTTTCTTTCTTAAAATCGCTCCCTATGCCACATAAATTTAAATAAAGAATTAGAAATTTAATTTGTTGTAAAAGACATTCTTTTTTTCTAAAACACAAGGCATTTGAAACCAATACAAACAAACCTGCTTCAGAAGTATCTGGCATCGGAAGCATAGCCGTAGCAAGAGAATCGGAGTAATTTGGTTCCATCTGCATAGTTTGATCGGTGAAAATACCAAGCCCCTCTCCTTCATCCTGGAAGGAATAAAACCGACAGTTATGTCGCAACTTAAAAAAAATATGTTGTTGTCTTGGAAATGTAAACACATACTCTTGCCTCCCATTGTTGAGGCATCTCTGGTATCAGCTCCATCGGGTAGCTGTATGACACGTGAACATCAAAAAGAGTTAGAAATCTACAGATTCACGAACTTCAACAACAAAATTGATGCTTTCACTAAGCAACACAGAATTGGATAAATTCAATTTTATAGCCATAATTTCATTGCACAAAACCCAATAAAAATGTGATTTTGTTCAAGAACGAAGCAGAATAGATATAACACGAAGTTAAGTTAATAGTACAAACAATATAAAATATATCAAGCGCAGAAATATTGGTCCAGATAAGCAATAAACACATGTTACCTAAAATTAGTTTCAAATGGCAGTAGCTGAGTTGGATGAGGCATATCAACAAAGCTTAAATCATATATCAATGCATAGTCAGGTGTCGTCAGGTGGAAGGCTGGCACCATAGGAGATATAGTATGCTCAAACGATAGCATGGTAGAATGAGGAGAAAGTGCTGGCAGAGCGGAGGGTATGTTAGATACAACATTGTCAATAGTATGTGCTGCCTGAGAGTTCAAAAAAATCATGCATTTAGATTATAATAGTCTTTGAAAAAAATGAACTTAACTTGGAAAAGTTTAGGCAAAACCTCAGTATTGGATTCTTGGGCACGCTCAGCCTGATGAAACATGTATGTATCATAGAAAAAATTCCACCACTCCTTTAGAAACCCCTCCGGGGATTCGATTGCTGAAACATATCGTAGAAATCAAATAATTGTACATTAGCACATCACCACAAATAAAAGTATCAATCAATACATGGTCCGCATCCCTCCAAAATAACAAATAGAAATTAATGCAATTTTGAAACACAAAAAGCACTTTCAAGAAAAATTGATATGACACACTTTCCTTATTAGCCACATAAATAAAACTAGTCGAGGGTTCACATAAATAAAACTAGTCGAGGGTTGTGGTTGTGGTCTACCGGAACCATCCTTTCTACTTCTTCTTAGGTTGTGGTATGCACTGCATACACTCTACCATCCCCAGACCCCACTCTTTGGGATTACACTTGATATGTTTTTGTTGACGTACTCAAAAGTATAAAACTAAAATGACATCAAAGTAATAAATAGAGTTCTTAAATTAGTTATTGATACTTGAGTTAGAGTAGGTTGTCTAGGTCACTTTGGGTGAATGTAGGATGCTTAGTGCCTCCAGAGTATCATTCATTTGAAGTTGGCTACTGATTCACATCCCCTTTTTCCGTAGACTTAAGATGAACGCATGATGCTTTGTGCCTCAAGATTATCATTCATTTGGAGTTATCTATTGATGTTTGGGTTAGTGTAGCCTACCTAGGTCACATCCCCTTGGGTTGCGAGCCTTTTCACCAATTTTGGGTGAATGGATGATGCTTCGTGCCTCAATATTATCATTGATTTGACGTTAGCTATGATGCTTGGGTTACGATAGGATCCCTAGGTTACATCCACTTGGGTGGGGGGCCTTTATCCCGGACATTGGGTGAATGCACAGTGGTTTGTTCCTCGAGAATACCATTCATTTGAAGTTAGGTAGTGATGCTTGTGTTAGGGTAGCTAGCCTAGGTTACATCCCCTTGGGCTGCGAGCCCTTTTTCTTGACTTTGAGTGAATGCAGGATGCTTCGTGCATTGAGATTATCATTCATTTGGAGTTAGCTAATCATGCTTGGGTTAGTGTAGGTCGAATTAATAATCAATCTGTCCATATATAGGTCGAATTAATAATCGATCTGTCGGAATGATAATCGATCTGTCTATATATAGGTCGAATCGACAATCGATTTGTTGGATCGATAATAGATCTGTCCATATATCGTCGAATAGATAATAGATAATAGATCTGTATATTCTATTAATTAAAAAGAAGACTTGAAAAAATCATTTAACAAAGAATCCCAAGATTATAAGCAACTTTTAATAAATAATAATCAGGATTATTATATTATAGCATAATAATAAGTTCAGATCAGTAATAATTTTATTTTAAAAAAACTTACCAACATGATTGGGTAGAACAACATTAGCTTCGATGGCAAATAAATCAGCAGTCAAATGCAGCCCCTTCTTAACCAAGTAATCATGCACATACTTGTCAAACCTGAAAATTTCCAATAGAGAGTCATAAATTATTTTATTATGAGGAGTAATTGAAATTTATAGATTTAAACTTAGAAATAAAAAATTTTAATTTTTATGAAATAAAATTTATATAATTAATAAATTTAAGTATTTAAAAGCTAGATGAAAAATTTCAATGGAAAAATAATTTAATTGACTCTCAAAGTTGTACCGTGCCACGTAATTTATTATTATTAAAATTTTCCCTTGTGTTATTTTAATTTGGTCAATTGTATCATTAATTAGATTTTTGTGTCTATTCATTGCCTTGGAATTAATGAATTATGTCATATTTGATCCTATCATTAATTGAGGTATTATCTGAATAAGTGGACTTTTAAGTGTCCAAATTATTTCAGAAAAAAGTAGTTGCTCCTATTTACTCTTTAAAATTGTATTAAAATTTAATATTTTCTCATTACAATGATAATAATAATAAGATATATTTAGTGTAATTTTATAAATGGAATCTGAGAAGAGTGATTTATACGTTATTTTATTTCTTGGTCAAAAATTGAGGAACTAAGATTTATTGGTCACTTATAAATAAATAAATAACATAACATAACATAACATAACATAATATAACATAACATAAAATGATCTTTTCAAATTTCCTATGAGTAAATATTAAGATCTTTCGTAAAAAAAAAGACATAAAATTAAAGAAATTGTAAGTGACCTAAAGTATTAATGCACACACAAAAAAATTGAACAAGTTTTAATCCTATTCTTTTATTAATCCTGCCTGATTTAATCCTTTCAAATGTAACCCAATTTTTTCTTAAGACCCCCTAGTAAAACGTTTTATTTATTCCACACTCATCTCATATCCTTTGTTTCAATAAAAATATATACATTTTCCCTACTTTTATAACTTAAAAATAACTATCAAAACATAAGGAAAAAAAAATCCAAAAAATCATCAAGATATAACATGTCTTATATAAGTTTCTTTGACTAAAAAGAACATTTAAACTTAAAATTATGAGAACATAAAAAGAGAAAAGAATGAATATAACCAAAGAATCATTAAAAAAATAATGAATATAACCAAGAATCATTAAAAAAATTAGAGTTAACAGAAAAGAAAAGTAAAATCATGAGAACACATATGGAGAAAACATCAAAAATTTAATTAGAAAAATAGTTTTTATTTAAAAACTTACATCACTTGATTGCTCCACGAACCCATAATCACTAAAGAAGAAGAAAAAAAGAGAATAAAAAAGTGAAAGTCAGGAAAAGAAGAAGAGAGAATAGTGGAGAAAAAGAGAAAAGAAAAAAGATAACAAGAAGAGAAAATAAGCTTTTAATTATATATTGGAGAGAAGTTAATAGCATGCAAAATCTAAATAAAAGAAAAGATAGAAACCAACAAGAAAAATTTGACTTGAAAATAATAAGAGAAGATTACAAATTACAACTTAGATATTCTCTAAAATTAAACAACTTCATTTATTACTAATTAACTACAATCACACTTTTTTTCAAAAAAAATAAAAATAAAAATAAAGAAACTTTCATTCAAGGATGTCACTTAAATAAAAAAAATTAAAAAAGAAGAAAAAGAAGTGAATTCTATTAATATGGCTTTTTCATTATGGACAATTACCTAATTAATTTTAACAAATCTCTAATACTAACACTTAAAAATAAATTTCATTATTTATTTTTCGGAAAAGGGTCTAATATACCCTTCAACTATTGAAAATGGCACACAAATACCCTCCTTCCACCTTTAGGCTCAAAAATATCCTTCCATCCATCTATTTGGCTCAAAAATACCCTTAATGTATTAGAAATGGCTAAAAAATTTCCTTCTTCCTCTATTGGTTCAAAAATACCCTCCATCCATCTATTTGGATCAAAAATACCCTTAACATTAAATTTAAGTCCAAAAATGTCTCCTCCTTTATATTATATTATTTTTTTTGGTTTCACGTAGGAGTAATCTTTTTTCGTAATTACAATTTTTTAATTATGATATTATATATTTTTTGGTTGAATAGATATGCATTAATATTAGTATATTATTTTTTTGGTTTCACGTAGTGGTGGGCTTTTTTTAGTTACAATTTATTTTATTATTATATTATTTTGGTTTTTTTTTAATTACAAATTTTTATTATTATATTATTTTTGGGTTTTTTAACTATAACTTTTTATTATTATATAGTTTTTGTGGGTTTTACGTTAGGGGTGGGTTTTTTTTTTAATTATTATTTTTTTAGTTTTAGATTGGTACCAAGTTATCAAGTAATTTATGGTACATCATAATATCTATATTTATGGTAATTTTTGTTTTTTCAAGAATTTTTTTTTCTATTTTAGGACTCTTAATTTCCTTACATATATTTTAGGACTTTTAATTTTTCTATATGTTTTGGGTTTCGTATTTATCTATTTTAGGACTCTTAATTCCATTCTATATATTTATTTAATAAAATAAAACTTAAAGAAAAAATATTAAATAATTTTATCTATTGTAAAGTCTTTTAAGGGAGAATGTTTATTTTAAAAAAAGTTCTTTTTTTTTTTTTGGTTTCACGTAGGGGTGTTTTTTTAATTACATTTTAATGTATATAAGGAAAAAGATTAAATCATTTTATCTATTGTAAAGTCTTCTAAGGGAGAATGTTTTTTTAAAAAAAAGTTATTATTTTTTTTAGGTTTCACGTAGGGGTATTTTTTTAATTACATTTTCATATATATACCATTACTATTTTTCTTCGTCTTATTACTATTTTTATGGTTTCATGTTGGAGAAGGATAGAAGTGCAAAATATTATGCATTCTTACCTAAATTAAATAAAGACTTAAATTACTTTCAAGGTTTTTTTTTTAATATAAAAAGTTCAAAACCTAAAAAGAACTAAAAGTCTTCAAAATTTTACCTAAAATATGTTTTCTAATATTTGAGCACACTTAGGTAATCATTAACTATGAGAGTATTTGCCCTTTTCTAATTATCCTATTTAAGGAATTCTTTTCTAATTTTGCACTTAAACATTAATTAATTCTTTTAAATTTTTATATATAACTAAATAAATTAATGAAAAGGGGACCATTAAATTGTGAATGAAATTGAGTCTAACTACATGTGGACCAATAAAAATAATGTCATGTATTTAATTTAAATAAAATTATATTTCACATCAAAATTTGTTAAAAGGAGGAGACATTTTTGGACTTAAATTTAATGTTAAGGGCATTTTTGATCCAAATAGGTGGATGGGGGCGTATTTTTGAACCAATAGAGGAAGAAGGGCATCTTTGAGCCATTTCTAATACATTAAGGGTATTTTTGAGCCAAATATATGGATGGAAGGGTATTTTTAAGCCTAAAGGTGGAAGGAAGGTATTTGTGTATCATTTTCAATAGTTGAAGGGTATATTAGACCCCTTCTGTTTATTTTTACACTTAGTTTCATAATAACATCACTTACCTTAATTGGGTAGGGTATGGGTTGAATTTTATTTATTAGGTTCGAATTTTATTTTAATTTTAATTAATATTGATTAATTTAGATTTGGTGACGTGTATTTCTAATTAGAGGTCATGTGGTAAAAATGAGTTTGCAAAACCATCACTAGAAAGTAATAGCACGAATAAACCTTTTCTATGACGTCAATGACATAGATGAGTTAAAGTTTTAATGATAAGGACATAAATGAGTCAAACTTTAAATAGATGACATCAATGAGTCATTTCTAATAATTCAATAACATATTTGAATTTTTTTTAACTTATATGCTATAATTTCAATGAACTTGCTCTCCACTTTGTGAATTAGTCAAAAGTGTCAAAACATAAAAAGTTATCTCAGGAAAATTGAATTAAATTAAAAGGTGAGTTTGTTATGAGTATAAAAAACAGAATTAATGTACGTGAGTGAGAAAATGCCAAAATCTTTTACGAAAAATGTAATACACTGTAATGCCCCGTAAACTTCTCTTCCGAGTGTATTTGGTAAAGCGAAAAATCCGAGTCTAAATGTTTGAGAAATATCTTCCCGAGTATGAAATACTTTGAATCGTGTGGGAATCTATTTGAGCATGAATTAAGATCATAGAGGTCCCCTAACTCAAGGACGAGTTGAAGTCTTTCCTATCGTTCAAGTTTTAGTGACCGTCAAAATTTGGGTCAACTTCAATTAACTATAACTCCTTGTATATATCGAGTTAGAGGACTTACTATATATCAAATGAAAGCTCTTTGAATTATGTTTCCAACGATATCAATTTCGCCAAAAACCGATATCGAAAAAAAGAGTCATGCCTATTTTGCTCCAGCCTGTTTGGCTGGGAAACGGGTGATGACAATTGTGACAAGCCGTCATTCCCGTGACGGCCTATCTCCAATGTCATCAGACCTAGGTAGATTTATAACCCTGGTGATGACATTTTGTAACAAGCCTTCACTCCCGTGACGGCCTATCAACAATGTCGTCAACCTTAACCAGAAACTCAAAATTTCACCCTTTTGTGATGACTATTCGTGACGGCGTATCACCAACTTGATGGCTTGTAACGGATGTCGTCAGTTATTTTTTTCAGCAATTTAATGAAGTTTTGGAAAGGGTATTTTGGTCATTTCCCACCTTTTGGAAGCCTCTATAAATATGAGAACCCTCATTCAAACCCTAATTTCTCCATTTCTCTTCCAATTCTCTAAAGAGAGAATATCTAAGGTTTCAATTCAAGAACCCTAAACTTCCAAAAATCATCCATAAATCTTCAAGATTTCTTCAAGAATCAAGTTCCTCATAGTGTGGACTTTAAGAATTATTTATTACAAGTGCGGATAGAGTCTCCAACATTAGAATTCATCCAATTTCAAAAATTAAGGTATGTAGATGTTGATTCTTGAGTCCCTTTCATCCAAGAAGCTCAAGAATCCTTTTCAAAACTCAAAGATTTTTCTATTTAATGTATGAGTTGAAATTGATGTTCAATGTATTTTTGAGTTTTGATTCATGTTTGTTTACAAGATTCATGAGCCTTAACCCTAGTAGGTGGAATCCATGTGATATTTGTGATGAATCTTCCTTATGTCGCTTTTTATGTGATGTGTTCATGTCAAATGCATGTATAAATAGTTGAATAAGTGATACAAGTGCGACTATGAAGATCAACGTGTGTACAAGTACAACAAATTATCATCATAGGAAGTTCAATGTTGAGACGTGAAATGGACCAAAGACACACCCGAAGCCGCCCATTTTCTTATTTTCTACACTAGAAGGGTGGCCTTTGAAGGCTTTTCATTGAAGGGGCACTTTTGTCATTTTAAGTCTAAATTGTTATGTAATATAAATAGAACAAGATAGGTCTTTTGAGGTTTAGTTGATTATTGTTGTAAGTCTTGACATTTGAAACACCAAAGTCCTCTCACAAAAAGAGTTGTGTTCTTGAGTTTCTTATTCTTGGCTGAGTGTTCTTGTTGTTGTGTTGTTGTGTTTGGCCGAGATTTGTGTCTAGATTTGAGTGTATTTTGTTGTCTTAGTTTGTTTCTAGTTCTGGTTCTCTTTCTCTTAAACAATTATTCAGTCTACCACCCAAGTTCTTGAGCAAGATTCCGGTTGCGTTGTGGTGTTAAGTAGACAGTTTGTTGTTGTTGTTGTTGTTGTGGTGTTCATCTTGTGTTCTTGTGTTGTGTTGAAGAAGTTGTTTTTTGATCTTGAAGAGATAAATAAAGTATAAGACTTTGTGTTTATCTTGAAAACAATTAAAATAAAACACCAAAGTAGTAAAAGAAAAAGAGATATTCAAAAAGCATACCTACCAAAAAGGAGTAACAACACTTTTCAAGAATAGACAAAAGAGGAAAGAGACAAGGTAATTCCAAAAGGATGTTTTTCCAAAAGAGTGGAAGTTGATGAAAAGTTGGTAGAAGATTTTTTGACTCTTGAAAAGAGAGTCTAAAATCTTGTCCTCCTACACCATAGCCGAAATATCTTCCTCAAAGGTGTAGTATTGAACATCAAAGTCTTGGAATAAATTTTCTTCAACAACAACGTGTGTTTTGTCTTGTTACCGTTTGTGTGGTGTTGTTGATTTCGGTTCAAAGATGTGAACCTTTGTTGGTGTGTTGTGTGTGACATTGTGGACTGTTTTTTTGGTGCTATGAAACCCGAGACCTCACACTCTCAACTCACGGGAGAAAACAATGCTACTAGTATCATTTTGGCTCGCCTTGAATCTATGTCCCAAGACATGGCTAGGATGACCGCGGGTATTGAAAAACTAGACTGGGATGTGGTATCAATGAAGGGTGAAGTGTTAATAATGGGTGGGATATTGGAGAGAGTGGAAATCCAAAGAAGCCGACCTTCTACCCCTCGACATATCTCACCAACTAGTACTCCCGAGGCCATGCACCAAATGCTATATCTACCTATTGCGACAAATCAAACCAACACTTACTCCCAAATCCGAGATCATGATAGACCAAGCCACCCTCTACTTCACCAAGTCCAAAAAGAAGGACTTGTAACCCAAATACCACCACCAAACCCAAGCCCTCCTATCCAAAATCCACTTGACCAAAGACCTTACTATCCAAATCTAATCTTGCCTCTATAAGCTCCACTTAACCCAAATAGACCTGTCCATGTTGAGGGGTATGGTAGAGGAGAACAACATGCTGGTTATGAACCATATGATAATTTTTACATGAGAAGAGAGGAGATGAGGGGTAGGCAAGTTGATCCAAGGAAAGTTCATGGCCGAGAAGGAAGAGCTGGTCTTTGGAACTAACAAAGGAACTGAAGGAGATTGATGATCAATCTCAAGATGGAGAGAAGGTAGAACCCGAGGAGCTAAAGGAGGGGGATGAGGAAGATTTTTGGCCGTGTGAAGGTGAGATTGTAGTGCCTATGTATATGGCAAGGAAAGTCATGCTTATTTAGGGTGTGGAAGAATAAGCCGAGAGTAAGGAGGATGAAGAATAAGAGAAGCCAAGAGTTGGGATTGTGGGATTTGCCCACAAGGACTCTTTGTTGATTACTAACCAAGATACTAACACTTTGCCTAGTATCAAATCTTCTTATGTGCAGTTTATAGAACATATATATCCAAGGAGCATGCTTGATGATATGATGGGACCCTTTGTTGAACATCCTAACCTTAGGAAGAGCAATGAAAAGATGATGAAAAGAGGAGAGCTTGCCGGTGATGATTGCTTGAATTTGAGGGAAAATTCCTCTCAAGATGGAGAGGATGATACAAGTGTGACTATGAAGATCAAAGTGTGTACAAGTACAGAAAATTATATTCCTAGGAAGTTCAATGTTGAGACGTGAGATGGACCAAAGACACACCCAAAGTCGCCCATTTTCTTATTTGCTACACTAGAGGGGTGGCCTTTGAAGGCTTTTCGTTAAAAGGGCACTTTTGTTATTTTAAGTATAAATTATTATGTAATATAAATAGAAAAAGATAGGTCTTTTGAGGTTTATTTGATTATTTTTGTAAGTCTTGACATTTGAAACACCAAAGTCCTCTCTCTACTTGAGGCAAATCAAAATTTGTAACTAGGATAGCAATTCAAGGGTAGAATCTCTTGTAATTGTTTGTTTTTTGAGAAACCTTGGCGCTTGAGTGGTGGAATCCTCTCTTATGTCATCATAAGAGTTAGGTGATCGTGTATGGAGGCGTTAGGGGTATTAGAGTTGTATGTACTCTTTGGTTAATAGGATTTACACCACCTTCGTCTAACTATCTATCCTTTTATTTGTTTTCTTTGCATCTTATGTTGTAAGCTGTGTGGTGTTGTCTTGTTATAACATTGTCTTTGTTCTTTTTTGTTCATTATATTGTGCTATAACTTATATTGTTTGGCTGATTTTAGTTTCACCAACACCTTGTTAACTTGTGAAACTCGTATTCTAGTTCTTGGCCGAAACTAGATCTCAAAGGGTCCTCGGTTTGTGCCTTGTTGAGTGGACTATTTTGGTGTCATTTCATGTGTTCCTAGTATCTCTTGTATCAATAAGCGAAGCATGGTCCCCCTAGGTTTGATAATGATATTAGGTGAAGCATAAGGGCCATTGTAGCATGTTGAAGATGAAACCCCAAATTGTGAGTTAGTTTATGCATGCCTAGTGTTTGATAAAATATCCAAGTGAATGAATTATTCCATGATAGTATGAAGTTTCCTCAAGCCATGTGATATCCAAACACATGTCAATATTGATATAGGTATGAAATGGTTGAGGTGAAACCTTGTTAAATGGAGTACAAGCTAGTAGAATGTTTCCCCTACGTTATTATATGATTATGTTTTCGAGATGCTTAAAGTGACCCCTTGGAGAATGTGATGATGAATGAGATGTTTGTGATCGTTAAATTCTTGAGGTGTTTTTTGGAATGAATATGATGATGAATGAATGATTATGATGATGCATGAATGATTGTGTTGATATATGAACGATCTTGATGATGAATGAATGATTATGATTTACTTTTATGCTATCGAGTCCTGGGGTATTTATACCCGACAATAGAGCTGTTGTCCAGATCCCATGTTAGTTTCTCGATAATTCCATTCCATCCATGATTCTCATAAATCAGTGAACTATAGAACTCTGTATCCTCAGATAAGTGCAGAACTTAAGAAAGCTCAATAATCTCAGTTATCTCTGTAATCTTTGTATCGCTAGTAATTTAGCCTGAGCCCTATAATCAGCTCATATCTAATAGTACTCAAGTGATTCAATTCTAATCTCAGAAGCAATTTGAATAATCTATTCAAGGTCTGTATCGTCAGTCAGATACCATGATTCGATACCTTTTTTTCAGATACAGAACTAAGTAATCTCAGCGTAACTCAGTCAGATCTTTTGAGAAACATGATCAGTATCAGATTCATTTCAGTTGTGTTCAGTTGAGAATTCAATTCAGAGTCTTTCAGTTGGGAGTATAAGCTAGCACCGAGCGAGAGAAGGGATGGCGGCTCTTCCTTCAGAGAGGCCGAGTCGCTAGGAGCAACCCCTGAACTCCAGAACTGCGTAGCCAGCACAGGATGCAGGAGTCCCCATCAGTAAAGGATGTCACCGTCAGAGAGATTTGACTATTATATTTCCTCAGGCCGACTTCCTACGAGGGTCATCCCGTCATAAAGGCTTGGCCAGAGAGGTCTTTACCCGTGGCACGGTATTGATACCCTTCCAGTTGGGGTTACAGGTTAGACCCCCACCTGTGGTAGGTTGGAGCATGCCGGTTATGTAACTACTTTCCACAGTTGCAGTTTTAGTATCAATCTTTAGAAATCAGGACTGTATGGCACAATCGTCTATGTCAGTAAGGAATTTAGATAGTTCTATTGATTCATGGACTATCCCGTCAGATAGGCTTGGTCTCATATATAGATACTTATTATCATATCTAGAGATATCCCGTCAGATAGTCTTGATCTCCATCTCAGATTCTATTGAGTATTCTTGTTGTCAGATTCGGACATGATCATACTTTTTGTCATTAATAATCTCTTCTGGAGTAATCCATTAGAAAAGTTGATCTCTAATCCTATCAGCCGAAAGCAGTAAGTTTAGAATTCAGTCCTTGATGTGAGTACATCTAGACTCTCAGTTATCAGTATCAGATGAGTCAATGATTCAGTATCTCAGTATCAGTAGTGAGTTCAGTCTACAATAAAGTGGTATCTGAGTTTCAGTATTTAGAGTTGCGATGATTGTGTTCATAGTCTGTGCATTTATATATGTGTTCTCATGCGCATCTTTATGATTATTCAGTTTAGATATTGTGCATGCATGAACCCTTGCATTAGCCTACCTTGTCTACATACGCGGTACATTTCTGTACTGACACATTTGCACTATGGTGTTTTATTTGACACCATAGGTTCAGAGGCAGAGGATCTAGAGTATCCTCAGCAGTTCAGTCCCAGTCAGCAGCAGTAGCAGTGAGTCCTCTTCTTTCGAGGACGAATCTCAGTTTACTATTATTTCTTCAGAATTTATTTATTTTTAGTTGACGGAGTTAGTTGGGGACCCTTCCCTTCAAATCTGTAGTTCAGACAGTTTAGAAGCTTTTCAGACAGATGTATTAGTATTCAGTTTTTCTGTATAATGAGTATTCATAGATGTATTGAACCTTATGGCTAGTTTTCACATTTATTTTAGATATTATACATTGTACAGGTACAGATATCATTAAAGGGTTAGCTTGTGGTAATTCGGGGTCATAAGTACCATGTCACGTCTCGGGATGGGATCTCGGGGCGTTAAATACACTAATTAACTAAAAAAACTTATCTTAATGTACTCATTGTTTCAAATAATTTGAATCAAATTCCTAAAAAAAAAAAATTACTCATAATATTAGAATATATATATATATATATATATATATATATATATAAGTGTGAAAAGTTTTGTTAGTTCTTCATTTTTCTGTAGCTATCAAGTTTTCAGGGGACTCCCGAAAGGGAAACCTCACTTTTTCCTTAAGGCATGTAAGTAGTAGTTACATAGATCATATATATATATATATATATATATATACATATATATATATATATATATATATATATATATATATTATACTCCCTCTGTCTCATGTATGTGGCACTTTTTAATTTTAGTTCTTCACAAATTACATATATTCGTTCATGGTAGGAGTTTGCAAAGTGAAGTTGTCTATTTATTGGATGGTTTTTATTTATGTTTTTATCATATATAACGTAGTTTCATTTGATATCAGAGCTGGGATTTTCCGAATTATTATGGTATATGTATGATCGTGAAGTAAACAAGTACCAATTAGTAGAATTGAAGTATAAGTCGTACAACCAAATAGGAGAAAGCTTACACTGTGTTTGTAGATTTCCTGAGATATTGATGAAATGTAGGGATCCATCCACCAAGTAACAGGTGACCAGGTCCCTTGATGAACAAACACAGTATTACAGTTATAAAAGAAAGACAACGCAAAAGATAATACAAGTGATGTTTAGATGGAAATCTCCTTTCTCAAGAGGAAAAACCATGACTCTTCTCACAGGATTTTCCAACTCTCCACTAACTTCAAGCAACAAAGTGATTACAGACTCAATAATCACAAATGATTAAACTCTTAATCCTAGCCTCTTGTAATAACTCTACTACAAGACTGATGTAGCAGCTTTATCACACTCCTTGTCGACTAACTCTAGCCTACAGTTCTAAGTAACTCTACCCAGAAAAGACTTCACCCAAGGTGAAAATAAACCTGACCAAATACAAAGTGACTCGATCAATTAACTCTAATTGAGGCAACTCAAGCTAAGACTTACATAAGCTATTAATCTACTATCCTTTATAATTCAGGAGTAGATTTACAATGTAAGAGAAAGGACATAACAATACTTAGTCAACACTCGATCAGGTCCCTTGTTGGTGGAGTGAGAGCAGTGTTCTTTTGAAAAGACTTTTTTTCTTTTGAGAGTAGACTCCCGCTGTACTCAGTTGTCATCTTCTAAAGTCAACTTCCTGTGGGACCAAGTCCCATATATACTGATTTAGCAACCAATCAAGTCTTTTGTGGTATCAATACTAAAAAAAGAGGAAAACCACAAAACCGACCAAAGTGCGTGGTCGGTAAAACTGTGGCAGCTTTTTTAAAATCGACTACGTGTGGTCGTTTTTTTTTAATTCATTATTATTTTATTAAAAAAGAAAATAATGATTTTAAGAATTAAAATATTAAAAATAAATCGACCACAGGTGGTCGGTTTTATTTTAAAATTTATTAATTAATTTTATTAAAACCGACCACTTGTGGTCAGTTTTAAAAAAAAAAAAAAAAGAACAACCACTTGCAGTCGGTTTTTATAAATATTTTTTTTAATTAATTTTTTTTTAAAAAAGCTACCACATGTGGTCATTTTTTTTTGATAATTTTGTAAAAAAAAATATTGAAAATTTTAAAAAAAAAACTATCACATGTGGTCCGTTTTTTTGATAATTTTGTAAAAAAAATATTTAAAATTTAAAAAAGGCTACCACATGTGGTTGGTTTTTTTGATTATTTTGTAAAAAAAAAATATTGAAAATTTTCAAAATACAAAATTAAAAATCAAATTATTTACAATGTAGCCCACCAATCATTTACAAACATTGATTATTATCTACAACACATCCCACCAATCATATATATGTAATCAACAAACCACCATAAGAATACAAACAATATTTACAAAAATTATCGAGGTTCCAAATCGAAACTATAAAACATACAAAATACTAAAAACTACAACTCATCATCCGCATCTTCATTCTCAGCCTCATCCATTCAATTATCGATATTTCGTTGATATATCCAGCTATAATCAGATTCCATCTACACAATCAATCACATTCAAGTGATTAGTTCAAGTCGTAAAAGTTCACATTTCAAATACCTACACCTAAACATTTTCAAGTAACTAATTCACTTCACACGTTACCAAACTAAATTCAAAAAGAAAAATCGTACCTACACTTAAACATTTTGGAGTCACTAATTCATTTCTCAAGTGACCACACTTTACTAAAATCAAAACGCAAGTTCACATTTCAAGTACCTAATTTCAAAACAAAAGTCACTATTCCATAATTCAAGTAACGACACTTAAACATTTCAAGTCACAAAGTTACTTCATAAGTTACCTAACAAAACTAAATTCAAAATGAAAAGTTCACATTTCAAGTACCTACATCGAAACATTTTCAGGTCAGTAATTCACTTTGCAAATTACCAAACTAAACTAAATTTAAAATGAAAAGTTCACATTTCATGTACCTACACTTAAACATTTTCAAGTCACTAACTCACTTCTCAAGTGACCACACTTAATTATATTCAAAACAAGATATCAACCTTTCAAGTAACTACACTTAAACATTTTCGACACTAATGCACTTCTCAAGTGACCGCACTTAACTAAATTCAAAATACAAGTTCACATTTCAAGTACCTAAACTTAAACATTTTAAAGTCACTAACTCACTTCTCAAGTAACCACACTAAACTATATTCAAAACACAAGTCCACCTTTCAAGTAACGACACTTACACATTTTCGACTCACTAATGCACTTCTCAAGTGACTACACTTAACTATATTCAAAACACAAGTCCATATTTCAAGTAACTACACTTCAATATTTTCGACTCACTAATCCACTTCTCAAGTGATTACACTTTACTATATTCAAAACACAAGTCCACATTTCAAGTAACTACACTTAAACATGTTCAATTCACTAACTCACTTCTCAAGTGACCACACTTAACTATATTAAAAACATGATATCAACCTTTCAAGTAACTATACTTGAATATTTTCGACTCACTAATGCACTTCTCATTTGACCTTACAACTAAATTCAAAACACAAGTTCACATTTCAAGTACACTTAAACATTTTTAAGTCACTAACTAACTTCTCAAGTGATCACACTTAACTATATTCAAAACACAAGTGTACCTTTCAAGTAACTACACTTAAACATTTTAGACTCACTAATGCACTTCTCAAGTTACCACACTTAACTATATTCAAAACACAAGTCCAAATTTCAAGTACCAACACTTAAACATGTTCAAGTCACTAACTCACATCTCAAGTGACCACACTTAACTATATTCAAAACACAAGTTCATAATTCAAGTAACTACATCTAAACATTCCAAGTCACTAATTCACTTCACAAGTGACCAAACTTAACTAAATTGGAAACACAAGTCCACATTTCAAGTACCTACACTTATGCATTTTCAAGTCACTAACTTTTCAAGTGACCAAACTTAATTCAAAACTGAATTCCACATTTCAACTACCTACACTTAAACATTTTCAAGTACTTATTCACTTCTCAAGTGACCACACTTAACTAAATTCAAAATACTTTTCCACATTTCAAGTACCTTAAAAAAAATTCCCTTTAAAGTCCCTACACTTAACCATTTTCAAGTGACTAAGTCACCAACCAAACCACTTTCAAAACACAAAATCCCCTTTAAAATCCCTACACTTAACCATTTTCAAGTAACTACACTTAAGCATTTTCAAGTCATGTATTAGCATTTCAAGTCACTACACTTAGCTATTTTCAATTAACTAATTCACATTTTCAAGTCACTATACTTAACCATTTTCAAATAACTACACTTCTATATGTATCCATTTTCAAGTCAGTACTACATATTTTGACACAAGAACGACCAGCGACCAAGGACACACCAAAACATACATCTAAAATAGTACACAAGTTTAAGAGAACCAAGACGACAGTGATGGCTGAGCAGCAGTGGCGCCGCCATTGATGGTGAAGAGGTCTTAGAGGGAGAGAAGGGTAGAGAAAAATATAGAGAGAGGGAAGAGGTGGATGATATAAGGAGATTACTCCTTAATTTGCACACAATCAGGTTCGATATTATTCAAATAATTACTAACAACTCAACTAAGTACAAAAAGTCATGTATTCATGGAGAAATCAAGATTAAACATTGAACTAAATACTATTACAGTAACAGTTCACGAATCCACAAGTCATAGCTTAGGGCAATGAAAATCATACAAAAATACAACTTTTACATATGTCGATATATGAATATAAACAAACTTGAAATTAGAATAGGGGATTGACAATCAAAATCGAGCGGATTTGCTCATTTAAAAAGAAGAGGGATGGAAACATATGTTAGTTAACAGATATAAATAAACATGCATTCAAAACAATCTAGTCAAAATAATAGCGCAAGTGTCACGTATTTTTGAGATTTCTCCCACAATGCTAGTTTAGGCACATAACGACACACAAAAATTGGAGGAAAGGGCTGCATAGCTGGTTTTCCGTTAATAGAGGCATGGGGACCGACAGAAGAAGCTAGCAGCGAGGCTGGTTTGGCTTGCCATTGATGATGGTGGTGGCTGCAGCACTGGAGGGGTGACTCCATAACTGGTAAGGTCTGGTCGGAGGTGGAACAGCACGGAAGGGAAAGAGGCACCGATGGGGGCTGTTTCATTAGAATAAAAGAATGATGCCAGTGACGACATTGGAGAAGAGAAGATAGAGGACGGGGGGGATCTTGTGGTGGTGTTGGAGCGGCACTGGCGACGGCGCTATTGTCGCCAATAGAGGAGGTAAGAGAAAGAGAGTCTAGAGAGAGAAACCAAGGGAGATTGTTTTTTGTTTTTTTGGAAATTAGGGATTAGGGTTAGGTTGTTTTTAATAAGGAAAGAGGCAGATCAAACCTCAGTCGTTAGATCAATTTTGATCAACGGCTAGGATTTTAAGATTATGTGAGTTTAGAATATGGGTAGGATTGCAAGAAATTAGGCTACAATTGTAACAAATAGCTAGAATTGCAAGAAATTGGATTAAGATTGTAATGGACTGAGTAGAGTAGGCTATAATTGTAAGAAATTGAATAAAATTGGATTAAAAGGTAAATGAATTAGGCAAGGTAATTTTAATTAGGTTGTTATTTAAATATGTAATAATAATAATAATAAATAATTATACTAATAATTAAATAACAATAATTTAAATAATAATAATAATAATAATATAAATAATAAATAATAACAATATATATGCCAATAAATAATAATAAATAATAATAAAAATAATAATATCAATAAATAGTATTGAATAATAGAAAACTTAGACAATGTATTTGCAAAAAATGTGAGTGCGCACAATTACGTGAAAAAGTAATTTAGTTAATAAAATTATGTAAAATGTTTTATTTGTATTGATAAATCGTAAAATGATATCAAAACTTAATAAAATAATTGATATATATTTAAATCACGAATGTGACACGTCGACAATATGTTTGATGCAAGAAAAAAAATGTGCAAAAAATAATAATATTTAAAAACTTAGTAATTTTGTTAAAATAGTAGCCTAAATATAGTATCGGGAGGTCAAATTTGGGTGTCAACAATGGTTGAGATCTAGAGGTTGAGAATTTAATTATGATTTGACTAAAATTTAAATATTGAATTAAAAATTGACTATGATAGTAATAATTGGCTAAAATTGTAATGAATTAAATAAAATAGACTAAAATTGTAAGAACTTGGATAATATAAAATAGTAAATAATATATAATAAATAATAAATATTAATAACGACTGCGACCTAAATATTAAGATTTTGATTAAAATTAGATGAAAAATTTAATTTAGTCTAATTAGATACAATTTGGCTAGAATTATAATAAATCGGGTAAAATTAATTTAAAATTGTTATGAATTGACACAATTGAGTTGGAAAATACACAAATTTAAAAAATGTCCGTTATTTCAATAATAATAGATAATGTATTTTGTATTATAATTGTGAATGTGTATGTTTACGAAAAATAATAAAATGTTATATTTGAATTGATAATTCGTAAAACATGGTAAGCTTATAACTGTAAACCACTTTGACTACTTCCTACACCCTTATATATATATATATAAGGTTACTGCATACGTCACTAGACGAGATATACGTATATACATATATTAAATTGTCTATCAGCTTTCAGATACGTACTATAAACATCAAATACACGAATTTACTACCCCATAATAATATACAACGTATTTTACAAATTCTCAGATGAATTATCGATTACATTATCGTATGCCATTAATATACATTCACTGTATAATATGTATATATACATATACCTATACATACACACACATATACACACTATCGACTATATCAAGTTCTAAATACGTACTATATCTATCAAATACGTACACAAGTATATTATCCAATAATATAATGCGATGTGCTTCTTATACTTACTCAGATGAGTGATCGATTAATTATATTTGATTATCTTAATACAATATTAGGTTTTGACTACATCGTTCATCAATCGATCACTAGATAATATATATATATATATATATATATATATATATATTTATGTATATGAACGCTTGAATGAGTACTATATATATCACATCCACAATTATATTACCTTATAATTGATCGTTATCAACATCGTGTAATCTGTGTAATTTGAAAATATATATATATATAATTATTTCTAATGAAATAATATATATATATATATTTGATTACATATATATAATTATTTCTCACTAAAAATTATTTATTTATTATTTTTTTTAGTTAAAAAACCGACCACTAGTTGTCATTTTTTTTAAATAAATTAAAAAATATATAAAAACTGACCACTTATTTAAAAATATTTTTTAATCATTTTTTTAAAAGACCAACCACAATTGGTTGGTTTTCTTATTTTTTTAAAATTTTTATTTATTAAATAATTAATATAAAAATTATGGAAAAAATTATTTTGAAATTTTAAAATATAAAAGTGACCACTTTTGGGTTCTTTAAGAAATTATTTTTTTTTTTAAAATGACCACATGTGATCGGTTTTTCAATTTTTTTTAGTAGTGTATAGTTTGTAGATCATCAAAATTCCAGTAATACCATCAAAACTCCAGTAGTACATCTTGAGAATTTAAAAAAATCATGTCTTTAGATTAAATAATCATCGAAAAGATGAATTTAACTTGAAAAAGTTTAGGTAACACCTTAACATAGGATAGTTGGGCCTTCTCAGCCTAATAAGTATTGTATATATCATAAAACCCATCCTACCATTCCATTAAATATCATCGATAGCTAAAAAGTATCATAAATTAAATAATTGAAATTAAAAAAAAATAGCAATTAATACAATTTTAGAAATATGAAAAACACTTTCTACTAAAAATAACCTTAAATAAGTGCACTAAAAGCTTCAAAGAATGACATTAATTATTTATGATTCCATCCAATCTATTTTATTTAAAAAAGGAACAACTGATAATTGAGGTGTTTTTAATATATAGATATTGATGGTTGATGTAGGAAAAGAGAACAACTATAGTTAAAGATATGAAACTATGATAATTCAGATGTGTTTTTTTTTTTACCATTATCTCACTTAAAAATGAAGTCAAAGGAATAAAGAAGTTCTTTAAAATAACATAGTCATCAAATAAAAGGGTATTCAGATACAAGAAGTATGTTGCATTCTCCCAAAGTCCGAGAAAGGCCCACTGCCCAAAGGGATTTACAATCTAAGCAACCTATCCTAACCCAAGCATCGGTAACTAATTTTACAACTATTCGTGAGTTATAACTCATACGGAGACAACCTTTAACTATCACTACCGTTCAGATAGGAAAATAAAATAATTGATTCAAAATGACAATGGAGTAGGACAAGAGTAGGATGGGGCAGTACAAAGGTTAAACAGGATAGGGTAGGGCGATAGTTAAACGGGGCAAGGCGGGACAAAACTTTGAATTATTTCAAAATTCATTTTAATACATAGATAATAATAGTTCATATACAATATATATATATATATATATATATATATATATATATATACATATATATATATAATTAAAAGTACAAAACTCGTGGAAAAAAGTGACAATTTAAATGTATCTTTTATAATAAACTCAAAATAAAAATAAAATCAAAGGAATAATATAATTGTTAAAAAAAAAACAATATAATCATCAAATAAAAGAGTAGCCTCCACTGTCTTATGTCTAGTATTTAGACAAATTTGACTTTCTTTCGATTTAGACTAGAAAATTATTGATATGTCTTGTGTCGGGGCAGAGTTAGCATACAAGGAAGGGGTTGACCTACTATGGAAAATTACTTTATTTATATTTTGATAAAATTATTTTTTGTGTATATATAATAGATGATAAACCCTGTACATGATTAATTCGTGTGTACACTTTTAAACCCCTTCAATAAAAGTTCTGACTCCTTCACTAATATTGTGACAATGAAATCTATCAATAGTATAGCATAATCATACTACTCCGATTACTATAATCCAAGAATCCTCAACTACTTTCATTATTACACGTAAGTTATAAGTCACACGTAAATAACTTTTAATAATTATTTTAATGAGTTCAAATTTACCATAAATTTAAATAAAAAAAAATTACCAACATTTTTGGGATTTACAACATTTGCTTCAATTGCAAATATCTCAGCAGTCTTATGCAACCCCTTTGTAACCAAGTAATTATAGATATACTTGTGCATCCTAAAAATTTTCAATAGAGAGTCATAAATTATTTTATGTTAAGGGTGTGTTTGGTATTAAACTATTTTTTTCAAAAATAAGTTGGTTTCTTGTATGTAATCTTGTGATTGATAAGTAAGAAAAAAAATATTTATATATAATTTAGCAAAAAAATATATGTAGAGGCGGGAGGGGGTTGGGATGTAGGGCCTCGGCGGTGGTGGAAGTGGAATGGTCAAGAGGTAGGAATTGAGGGTGTTGGGTGGATTGGAGAATACCATAAACATATATAATGTTTTATAAGTTGGTTTATTGAAGTTTGGTAAGTAAGAAAAAAAGATTATTATCTCAAAAGTAATTTATACTTAATTGAGCAAAAAAAAATATTGGGTGGGAGGATACAATAAGCATACAGTAATGTGACTTATAGAATTTATTTTTTCTATTTCCATCAAGAGGTTATTGTCTTCGTTTTTTAATGAAAAAAATGTTTTTCAAAAATTTTCTTCAATCAAACATAAGAAAATACAGAAACATTTTCCGAAAAATATTTACCTTTCTACCAAACACATCTTAAAAGGTGAATAGTTTAAATTTTCCCCTCTACTATTTTTAATTGGCCAATTGTATCCTTGGCTAAACTTGTGTCTATTCATGACCTTGGAATTAACAAGTTGTGTTGTATTTACTCCTATCATTAATGAAGCTCTTGTGAGAATAAGATTTTTTGGTAGGGTGTGTAATAATAATGTAAAATATAGTATATCAGTAATACTTGCGTTTGTTATATTTATATTTTTTATATAGTATTTGATTTAATCTACTAAAAATAATATGGATTGCATAATTTTGTTTTAAAAAAAAAACATTTGTTTACAATGCGTCTTTAGTCATTCTAGACATGAATTATCTTAAATATGATGGAAAGAATATGGAAAGAATTTTGAGGGATAATTATGTCCTTAATCATTCTAATGCAGTACTACAGTTCGGTGGGGAAACTTTAGGGCATCCTTGGAATAATGCGCAAGGTGTCGTATGCATTAGAATCTATTGTGTTACTAATACCATGGATTTTCATGTATTAGTAATACACACCTTAATATAAATGTAAGTGTATAAGTAAATCTTAAATTAGTTATGTATAGGATGAAAAAATATATACAATAAAATATAAGTAATACACAAAGCTAATGCATGCATTTCTACCAAACGAAAATGTGTCAAATTATTTGGGAAAAAAGAGTTACTCATATTACACATTCAATTTTTGACTAAAAATTATTTCCTTCATTTTGATTTATTTGTTGAACTTTGACTTGACACGAGGTTTTAAAAAGTAAAGAAGAAATTTGAATTTTATAATTTAAAAATAATAGGATTTACCAAAATAATCTTTAATTATGTGTGTGAACATGTTATGTAAAAAGTTGAAATTAATAAGCAATTTATAAAAAAATATTTTTTTAAGAAAATGGATTAAAAAAACAAATTTAAAAAGGGTGCAATATGAAAAGTTCCTCAATAAATGACTTTTTCCACTTTATTATTATTAAGTATTTAATAATCATGATAAATGAAATTAAAAGTATTTGAAGTTCTATTTCATATGAAGCAAATATACTAAACAAAAATGAAGAACAATTTTGAGTTTTGACTGCTTGATTTATATGAAGCACGTCAAAAAAAGCTTACCTCCTTATAATACAGACATGAAATAATTCTTTTTTCAAATCTCTTATTTGTTATAAAGGAGAGCCTATTAAAAGCATATAAATGAATAAAAAAATTCACTTACTCACAAACATTTACAAGTGTTAATCCAATACATTTGTTGACCAAAACTATGATTTAATCCATTTAAATGTAGCTCAACCATTTCCTTTAAAAAAACCTCACTGAAAAATCATTTTCTTTTATTCTATTCTCTTTTTATCATATTACTTGTTTCAATCAAAACATATATTTTACCCCACTCTTACAACTTAAGAAAGTTATCAAACCCCATAAAAAATGTTTTTAAAAATATATGTTCCAAGATAAAGCGTGGTTTACATAAATTTCTTTGGTTAAGACAAAATATTCAAATCTAAAATAATGAGAACATTAAAGGAGAAAAAAATACATATCATAAAAGAGTAGTAAATTAGAGTAAAAAAAAACTAAAGTTATACGAACAGAAAAAATAGAAAACAACAACGAAAATATTAACTAGGATAAATGTTTTCATTGAGAAACTCACATCATTTGCCCGTGTACCATCGGTTAAAAATTGACCTAGGCGTGCTATGGAGGCTGGGGAGCGTCCTAGTATTTCCCGTTTGTATGGACGGGGACATTTTGTTGGTCAAACAGGAGAAACAGCGCGAATGGGGCTAGTTGAGGCAACATCGGTGTATTATAGTCTACGGTTTTGGGGATGGACCGGGGGTCTAGGGGTGTTGTTGGTCAAAAATTGGCCTGGGCATGCTGTACAGGATCGGGAGCATCCTAGTATTACCCAATTATGTTGGTGGGGCTATTTGGTTGGTCAAACAAGCAAAACGGCATAAATAGGGCATTTTGGGGCTAAATCAGTGTGCTATAGCTATGATTCCAGGGGTGGACTCAGGGTTTGAGGGTGCCAAGGGCCAAAAATTGACCTGTGCATGACAAAGAGGCTGAGGAGAAACCTAGTGTTTCCCGTGTGTGTGGGCAGGACCATGTGGTTGGTCAAACGGGGGAAACAGCACGAACGGGATATTTTAGGGTCAAATCGGTGTGATATATAAGCCACGGTTCTGGGGGTGAGCCAAGGGTCCGGGGGTGACGTGGGCCAAAAATCATTCTGAAGTTCTAGGGAGGCCGGGGATCTTCCTAATGTTGTTCGTTTGTGTAGGTGGGGCTATTTGGTTAGTAAAAAGGCACGAACAGGGCATTTTAGACCAAAATTGGTGTGAAATAGCCCCCGGTTCCAGGGATGGGTCCGGGGGTGCCGTCGGACAAAAATCAACCTGGGCGTGCCAGGGAGGCTGGGAAGCATCCTACTATTTCCCGTTTGTGTGGCAGTGGCCATTTGGTTGGTCAAATGTATGAAACGACGCGAGCAGGGCATTTTGAGGCCAAATCGATGTGCTATAGCCCACGGTTCTAGGGGTGGGCCTGGGGTTCGAGGGTGCCGTGGACTGAATGGATATACCAGAGAGGCTTGGGAGCATTCGACTATTGCCCGTTTAAGTGGGCGGGGCTATTTAGTTGGTCAAATAGGCGAAACAATGCGAACACTACATTTTAGGGCCAAATCAGAGTGCTATAGCCTACGATTTTGGGGGTAGGCTTGATGTACAGTGGTGCCGTAGGCCAAAAATCAACCTGGGTGTGCCATGGAGGCTAGGGAGCATTCTAGTGTTGCCCATTTTTGTGGGCGGGGCCATTTGATAGGTCTAACAGACGAAATGGTGCGAACAAGGTATTTTAAGGCTAAATTGGTATGCTATAGCCCACGGTTTCGAGGGTGCGCCCGGGGTTTGGGGGTACTGTAGGCCAAAAAACAACCAAGGCATGCCAGGGAGGCTGGAGAGCATCTTAATATTGCCCATTTGCATGAGCGGGGCCATTTGTTTGGTCAAACTGATGAAACGGTGTGAGCGGGGCATTTTAGAGCCAAATAGATGTGCTATAGCCCACGGTTCCAGGGGTGAGCCCGGGGTTCGGGGGTGTTATTGGCTAAAAATTGACCTGGGTATGTTTGGGAGGCTGGAGAGTGTCGTAGTGTTGCCTATTTGTGTAGATGGGTCCATTTGGTTGGTCAAACAGGAGAAATGGCGTGAACGGGGCCTTTTATAACCAAATAGGTGTGCTATAGGCCACGGTTCCAGGGATGGGACAGAGGTCCGAGACTATCGTGGGATGAAAATTGACCTAGGCATGCCAGGGAGGCTGGGAAGCATCCTAGTGTTGCACGTTTGTGTTGGTGGGGACATTTGGTTGGTCAAATGGGTGAAATGGCGTGAACAAGGCATTTTGGCGCCAAATTGGTGTGCTATAGCCCACGGTTCGTGGCTCGAAAATTAACCTGGGCATGATAAGGAGGTTGGGAAGCATCCTAGTATTTCCCATTTGCATGGGTGGGGCCATTTGGTTTGTCAAACGGGAAAAATGAGGCGAACGGGGTATTTTTGGGCTAAATCGATGTTCTATAGCCTACGTTTTGGATTTGGGCCCAAAGTTCGGGGGTTTCGTGGGATGAAAATCAACTTGGGCATGCTAGGGAGGCTTGGAAGTGTCCTAGTGTTGCCCGTTTGTGTGGGTGGGGCAATTTGGCTGGTTTAACGGGCAAAATGGCACGAACAGGACATTTTGAGGCCAAATTGGTGTGCTAAAGCCTAAGATTTTGGGAGTGGGCCTAGTGTCCGGGGGTGCTGTGGGCCAAAAATTGACCTGGGCATGCCATGGATATTGGGGAACGTCCTAGTGTTGCTCATTTGTGTGAGCAGGGCCATTTGGGTGATTAAATGGGGCAAACGATGTGAACTGGGTATTTTGGGTCCAAATCGATGTGCTATAGTTTACGGTTTCGGGAGTGGGCCCAGGTCTAGTGATTCATGGGCCAAAAATTTACCTAGGTGTGCTACGGAGGCTGGGGAGCATCTTAGTATTGCCCGTTTGTGTGCACGAGGATATGTTATTAGTCAAACAGGAGAAACAGCGCGAACGGGCAATTTGAGGCATCATCAGTGTGCTATAGGCCACGGTTTCGGGGGTGGACCGGGGGTCTGGGGGTTCTGTGGGTCAAAAACTGGGTTGGGCGTGTTGGGCGGATGGGGAGCATCCTAGTATTTCCCGTTTGTGTGGGTGGGACCATTTGGTTGGTTAAACAGGTGAAACAACATGAACAGGGCATTTTAGGGCTAAATCGGTGTGCTATAGCTATGATTCTAGGGATGGGCCCAGGGTTCGGGGGGCCATGGGCTAAAAATTGACCTGGGCATGACAAAGAGGCTTAGGAGCATCCTAGTGTTTCCCATTTGTGTGGGCGGGGCCATGTGGTTGGTCAAACGGGAGAAATGGCGTGAATGTGAAATTTTGGGGCCAAATCAATGTGCTATAGCCCACGGTTCTGGGGGTGCCAGGGAGGATGGAGAGCGTCTTAGGTTTGCCCGTTTGTGAGGGAGGGGCCATTTAGTTCGTAAAATTTCAAGAACCAAGAAATTTAGGGGCCAAATCGGTGTGAAATTGCCCCCGGTTTTAGGGGAGGGCCCAGGGTTCGGGGGTGTCGTGGGACAAAAATTAACCTAGGCATGCCAGGGAGGTTGGGGAGCATCCTAGTGTTTCCCGTTTGTATGGGCGGGGCTATTTGGTTGGTCAACCAGGAGAAATGATGCGAACGGGGTATTTCGAGGCCAAATCGGTGTGCTATAGCCCATGGTTTCGGCAGCTTGGTCCGGGGGGTGTCGTGGACCAAAAATTGACCTGAACTTGGTAGAGAGGCTTGGGAGCATTCTAGTGTTTCCCATTTTTATGGGTGGGCCATTTGGTTAGTCAAATGGGAAAAATGCTGCGAACAGGGCATTTTAGGGCCAAATCGATGTGCTATAGCCCACGGTTTCGGGGGTGAGCCCGGGGTTTGGGGGTTCTGTGGACGAAAAATTAACCTAGGAATGTTGAGGAGGCTGGGTAGCATCTTAGTATTGCTTGTTTGTGCGGACGGGGCCATTTGGTTGGTCAAACAGGCAAAACAGCGCTAACGAGGCCTTTTGGGGCCAAATTGGTGTGCTATACACCATGGTTCCAGGGATGGGCCCAAGGTCCGTTGGTGCGGTGGGCTGAAAATAAATCAGGGCATGCCAGGGAGGCTGGGAAGTGTACTATCTTTTCCTGTTTGTGTAGGTGGGTACATTTGGTTGGTAAAATAGGTTAAACGGCGTGAACGGGGCATTTTGGGGCCAAATCGTTGTGCTATAGCCCACGATTTTGGGGGTGTCGTAGGACGAAAATCAACCTAGGTATGACAGGGAGGTTGAGAAGCTTCCTAGTATTGCCCATTTGCATGGGTGGGGCTATTTGGTTTGAAAACGGGGGAAACGGAACGAACAAGTTTTTTTTTTGGGCCGAAATGATGTGCTATCGGCCACGGTTTTGGATGTGGGCTTGAGGTTCGGGGGAATCGTTGGATGAAAATCTACCTGGGCATGACAGAGAGGCTAGAGCGCGTCTTAGTGTTACCCGTTTGTGTGGACGGAGCTATTTGAATGGTAAAACAGGCAAAATGGCACGAACAGGGCATTTTGGGCCAACTTGGTATGCTATAGCCCACTGTTTCGGGGATGGGCCTAGTTTCTGGGGTTGCCGTGGTTCGAAAATTGACCTGGGCTTGCCAAGGAGGTTGGGGAGGGTCTGGGTGGTCAAATGGGGAAAATAGCGCAAATGGGGTATTTTGGGAGGAAATCAGTGTGCTATAGTTTACGGTTTCTGGGGTAGGTCCGGGGCCCAGTGTGCCATCGGCTGAAAATCGACCTAGGCGTGCTATGGAGTCTAGGGAGCATCCTAGTGTTACCCGTTTGTGTGGACGAGGATATTTTGTTGGTCAAACGGGAGAAACAACACGAATGGGGCTATTTAAGGAAATATCGGTGTATTATAGTCTATGGTTTTGGGGGTGGGCCGGGGGTCTAGGGGTGTTGTTGGTAAAAAATCAACCTAGGCACGCCGTGGAGGATAGGGAGCGTCCTAGTATTTCCCAATTATGTCGCCGAGGCTATTTGGTTGGTCAAATAGGCGAAACGGCATAAACAGGGCATTTTGGGGCTAAATCGATGTGCTATAGCTATGATTCCAGGGGTGGGCTTGGGGTTCTAGGGTGACAATGTCCAAAAATTGACCTAGGCATGACAAAGAGGCAGAGGAGAAACCTAGTGTCTCTCGTGTATATGAGCGGGGCCATGTGGTTGGTCAAACGGGGGAAACAGCGCAAATGAGACATTTTGGGACCAAATCGGTGTGCTATATAGGCCACGGTTTCGGGGGTAACCCAAGGGTCTGGTGGTGACATGGGCCAAAAATCGATCTGAAAGTGTTAGGGAGGCCAGGAAGTGTCCTAGTGTTGCCCGTTTGAGTGAGCGGGGCCATTTGGTTTGTAAAATGGCACGAACGGGGCATTTTGGGTCTAAATTAGTGTGAAATAGCTCCAGTTCTGGGGGGTGGACTCAGGGTCCGGGGGTGCCATGGGACAAAAATCAACCTGGGCATGCCAGGGAAGCTAGAGAGCATCCTAGTGTTTCTCATTTGTGTGGGCGGGGCCATTTGGTTTGTCAAATGAGCAAAACGACATGAATGGGGTGTTTTGAGGCTAAATCGGTGTGCTATAGCCCACGGTTCTAGGGGTGGCCCTGGGGACCGTGGGTGTCGTGGATCGAAAATCAACCTGGACGTGCCAGAGAGGCTTGAAAGCATTCTAGTGTTGCCAATTTATGTTCGTGGGGCTATTTGGTTAGTTAAACGAGCAAAACGATGCAAACAGGGCATTTTGGGGCCATATTGGTGTGCTATAGCCAACGATTCTGGGGGTGGGCCTGGGGTACGGGGTTGCCGT
Organism: Capsicum annuum; assembly: GCF_002878395.1. NCBI lineage: Eukaryota > Viridiplantae > Streptophyta > Magnoliopsida > Solanales > Solanaceae > Capsicum > Capsicum annuum. The sequence goes on from NW_025854804.1 coordinate 107,421, forward strand.
AGGCTAAAAATTGACCTAGGTGTGCCATGGAGGCTAGAGAGCATCCTAATGTCACTCTTTTATGTGGGCGGGGCTCTTTAGTTGCTCTAACGGGTGAAAGGAAACTAACACAGTATTTTGGGGCAAAATCAGTGTGCTATGGCCCACGATTTTTGGGGGTGGGCCCTAGGTTCGGAGGTGCCATGGGCCAAAAATTGATTTGGGCATGCTAAGGAGGCTGGGGAGCATCCTAGTATTACCTGTTTAAGTTGGAGGCCATTTGGTTGGTACAACAGGAGAAACGACATAAACAGGGAATTTTGGGGCTAAATCGGTGTGCTATATTTACGGTTCCAGGGGTGGGCTTGGGGTTCGGGGGTGCCATCGGGCGAAAATTGACCTGGGCTTGACAAAGAGGCTGAAGAGAATCCTAGTGTTTCCCGTTTGTGTGGGCGGGGCCATGTGGTTGGTCAAACCGGAAAAACGACATGAACGGGACATTTTACGGCCAAATCAGCGTGCCACGGTTCTGGGGGTGAGCCAGGGGTCCGGGGGTGCCGTCGGCCAAAAATTGGTCTGGGTGTGCCAGGAAGGCTGGGGAGCATCCTAATGTTTCCTAGTTGTCTGGGCGGGAACATTTGGTTGTTAAAATGGCCCGAACGAGGCATTTTGGGGCCAAATCGATGTGAAATAGCCCCAGATTCTGGTGGTGGGCTCGGGGTCCAGAGCTGTCGTGGGATAAAAATAAACTTGACCGTGCCAGGGCGGCTGGGGAATATCCTAGTGTTTCCCGTTTGTGTGTGCGTGGCCATTTGGTTGCTAAAATGGGCAAAACGATACGAATGGGGCATTTTGAGGCCAAATTGGTGAGCTATAGCCCACGATTTTGGAGGTGGGCTCGGGGTCCGGGGGTGTCGTAGACCAAAAATTTACCTAAACATGCCAGAGAGGCTTCAGAGCGTTCTAGTACCCATTTATGTGGGTGGGGCTATTTGGTGGGTCAGATGTGCAAAACGACACGAACATGGCATTTTGGGGCCAAATCAGTGTGCTATAGCCCATGGTTCTAGGGGTCGGCCTAGGGTCCAGGGGTGCCGTGGGCTGAAAATTGATCTGGGCATCACAGGGAGGCCAAGGAGCATCCTAGCATTGCCCGTTTATGTGGTTAGGGCCATTTTGTTAATCAAACAGGCAAAACGGCGCAAATAGGGTGGGTTTTGCCAAATCGGTGTGCTGCAGTGCACGGTTCTGGGGGTGATCCCCGGGTTTGAGGGTGTCGTGGGTTAAAAATTGACCTGGCCATGATGAGAAGGCTGGGGAACATCCTAGTATTTCCTATTTTTATAGGCGGAGCCATTTTATTGGTCAAACAGGAGAAACAGCGCGAATGGGGTATTTTGGGGCTAAATTGGTGTGCTATAGCCTATGGTTCTGGGGGTGGGCTCGAGGAACGGGGGTGCCGTGGGTCAAAAATTGACTTGGGCTTGCCAGAGAGACTGGGTAACATCCTATTGTTGCCTTTTTGTGTTGACGGGGCCATTTAGTTTGTCAAAGAGGCAAAACGGTGCAAACGGGGCATTTTAGGGACAAATCAGTGTGCTATAGCCTACGGTTCCAAGTGTGGGCCTGGGGTTCGGGAGTGCCATGGGCCAAATATTGACTTGGGCGTGATAGGGAGGCTGGGGAGTGTCATATTGTTTCCCGTTTGTGTGGGCAGGTCCATGTGGTTGGTTAAACAGGTGAAATGGCATGAATAGTGTATTTTGGGGCCAAATCAGTGTGCTCTAGCCCAAGGTTCTGGGGTGAGCCAAGGGTATGGGGGTGCCGTGGGCCTAAAGTCGATATGAGTGTGCCAGGGTGGTTGAGTATCGTAGTATTGCCCGTTTGTGTGGGAGGGGCCATTTGGTTAGGAAAATGGGTGAAACAGCACAAATAGGGCATTTTGGGGCCAAATCGATGTGCAATAGCCCACATTTTCGAGGGTGGCCTGGGGTTAGGGGTTACCGTGGGAAAACAATCAACCTGGGCATGCCAAGGAGGCTAAGAAGCATATTATTATTGCCTGTTTATATGGGAGGGGCCATTTGGTTGGTCAAACGGTTGAAACGGCGTGAACGGGGAATTTAGGGCCCAAATCGGTATGCTATAGCCCACGGTTCTGGGGGTGGGCCTTGGGTCCTACGGTTTCTTCGGCCAAAAAATGACCTTGGCATACCAGAGAAGCTTGGGAGCATCCAAGTATTGCCTGTTTATGTAGGAGAGTCCATTTGGTGGGTCAAACGTGCGAAACGACGTGAACAGGGCATTTTAGGGCCAAATCGGTGTGCTATAACCCATGGTTCCAGGGGTGGGCCCAGGGTCTGGGGGTACCGTGGGCTGAAAATTGACTTGGGCATCCCAGGGAGGCTAGGGAGTGTCCTAGAATTTCCCGTTTATATAGGCAGGGCTATTTTTTTAATCAAACAGGCAAAATAATGCGAACAGGGTGTTTTTTGCCAAATTGGTGTGCTACAATGCACGGTTCTGGGGGTGAGCCCCAGGTTCGAGGGTGTCGTCGGTCAAACATTGACCTGGCCATGTTGGGGAGGCTGGGGAGCATCTTAATATTTCCCATTTTTTAGACGGGTCCATTTGATCGGTCAAAAGGGCCAAACAGCGCGAACGGGGTATATTGGGGATAAATCCGTGTGCTATAGCCCACGGTTCCAGGGGTGGGCCCGAGGTACGGGGGTGCCATGGGCTGAAAATTGACTTAGGCTTGCTAGCGAGGTTGGGGAATATCCTAGTGTTTCCTGTTTGTGTTGACGGGGCCATTTGGCTGGTCAAACAGGCGAAATAGGGCACACGGGGCATTTTGGGGACAAATCAATGTGCTGCCTACGGTTCCAGGTGTGGGCCCGAGATCTGGGAGTGCCGTGGGCCGAACATTGACCTGGGCGTGATAGGGAGGCTGGGGAGCATCATATTGTTTCTTTTTTGTGTGGGCGGGGCCATGTGGTTGGTTAAATGGGTGAAACGGCACAAACAGGGTATTTTGGGGCCAAATCGGTGTGCTCTAGCCCAAGATTCTGGGGTGAGCCAGGGGTCCGGGGGTGCCATGGGCCTAAAGTTGATATGAGTGTGCCAGGGAGGTTGGGGAGCATCCTAGTGTTGACCGTTTGTGTTGGAGGGGCCATTTGGTTTGTAAAACGGGTGAAACAGCATAAATAGGGCATTTTAGGGCCAAATGGATGTGCAATAGCCCACAGTTTCAAGGGTGGGCTTGGTTTCAAGGGTTGTCGTGGGAAAAAAATCAACTTGGGCATGCCAGGGAGGCTGGAAAGCATCTTAGTATTGCTCATCTATGTGGGAGGGGCCATTTGGTTGGTCAAATAGTCGAAACGGCGTGAACGGGGCATTTTGGGGCCAAATCGGTTTGCTATAGCCCACGGTTCCGACGGTCGGCCCGGGGTCCAGTGGTGCCTTGGGCCGAAAATTGACTTGGGCATGCCAGGGAGGCTAGGGAGTGTCCAAGTATTTTCTGTTTGTGTTAGCAAGGCCATTTGGTTGGTCAAATTGGTAAAACGGCGCAAACAGGGCATTTTGGGCATACCAATAAGGCTGGGGAGCATCCTAGTGTTGCATATTTATGTTGGCAGGGACATTTGGTTGGTCAAATGGGTGAAACGGTGCGAACAGGGAATTTTGGGGCTAAATCGGTGTCCTATAGCCTATGATTCCAGGTATGGGCTCGAGAATTGGGGTTGTCGTGGGCCAAAAATCGACCTAGGCATGATAGGGAGGCTTAGTATTGCCTATTTGTGTGGGCCAGGCCTATGTGGTTGGTCAAATGGGTGAAACGGCATGAACGAGGTATTTTCGAGCCAAATCGGTGTGCTATAGCCCACGTTTCTAGGGTAAGCTAGGGGTCTGGAGGTGCCATGGGCCAAAAATTGATATGATTGGGTTAGAGAGGGTGGGGAGCATCCTAGTGTTGCTGGTTTGTGTGGGCAGGGCCATTTGGTTAGTAAAATAGGTGAAACAGGACAAACGAAGCATTTTGGAGCCAAATCGGTGTGCTATAGCCCACTGTTCTGTGGGTGGACCCTAGGTCCTATGGTGCCTTGGGCTTAAAATCGACCTGTGCATTCTAAAGAGGCTTGGGAGAATCCAAGTGTTGCCTTTTTATGTGAGAGAGGCCATTTGGTTGGTCAAACGGGTGAAACAGTGCGAACATGGCATTTTAGGGCCAAATCGATGTGCTATAGCCCATAGTTTGGGGGTGGGCTCGGGGTTCGGGGGTGCCATGGGTCGAAAATTGACTTGGGCATGCTAGGAAGGTTAGGGAGCATCCTAGTGTTTTCCGTTTGAGTGGGCAGAGCCATTTGGTTGTTGATACGGGGAAATGGCGCGAACAGGGAATTTTAGGGAAAAATCGATGTACTATTACAAATGTTTTTTGGGGTGGGCTCAGGGTCTAGGGTATTCATGCACTAATAATTGACCTGGGCATGCCAGAGAGCCCGGGTAGCGTCCTAGTGTTCCCCGTTTGTGTGGATGGGGACATTTAGTTGGTCAAACGTGTGTAATGGCACGAACAGGGAATTTTGGAGCCAAATCGATTTTCTATAGCCCATGGTTCCGGAGGTGGGCCTGGGGTCTAGTGGTGCCTTGGGCTGAAAATCTACCTGGGCATGCTAGGGAGGCTAGGGAGTGTCCAAGTATTACCCGTTTGTGTTGGCGAGGCCATTTGGTTGGTCAAATCGGTAAAACGATGTGAACAGGGCATTTTTGGTGTACCAATAAGGCTGGGGAGCATCCTAGTGTTGCCTATTTATCTTGGTGGGGCCATTTGGTTGGTCAAACGGGCAAAATAGCGCGAACAAGGCATTTTGGGGCCAAATCGGTGTGCTATAGCCTATGATTCCAGTTGTGGACCTAGGTTTTAGGTGTGTCGTAGCCCAAAAAACGACCTATGCGTGATAGGGAGGCTGGAAAGCATCCTAGTATTGTTTGTTTGTGTAGGCTGGACCCATGAGGCTGGTCAAATGGGTGAAACAGCATGAACGAGGTATTTTCGGGCCAAATCGGTGTGCTATATAGCCCACAGTTACGGGGTGAGCCAGGGGTCCAGAGGTGTCGTAGGCTAAAAATTGATATGAGCGGGCTAGGGAGAGTGGGGAGCATCCTAGTGTTGCCCGTTTGTGTGGGCAGGGCCATTTGGTTAGTAAAATGGGTGAAATGGGACAAACGGGGCATTTTGGAGCCAAATTGGTGTGCAATAGCCCACGATTTCGTGGGTGGGCCAACCATCTACCTGGGTATGTTAGAGAGGCTAGGGAGTATCCTAGTGTTGCCTATTTGTGTGGGTGGGGCCATTTGGTTGTTCAAACAGTCAAAACATTGTGAACGGGGCATTTTAGGGCCAAATCGGGATGCTATAACCCACGGTTTGGAGGGTGGGCCCTGGATTCAGGGGTACCGTAGGCCGAAAATTGACTTGGGCGTGTCAAAGTGGCTTGAGAGTATCCTAGTGTTGCCTATTTATGTGGTCGGGGCCATTTCGTTAGTCAAACGGGCGAAACGGTGCGAAAAGGGCATTTTCAGGCTAAATCGGTGTGCTATTGCCCACGATTTAAGGGTGCGCCCAAGATCCGGGGGTTCCATTGGCTAAAAATCAACTTAGGCATGCCAGGGAGGCTAGGGATCATCCTAGTGTTACCCGTTTGAGTCTGAGGGTCCATTTGCTTTTTCAAATGGGAAAATAGTGTGAATAGGGAATTTTGGGGCAAAATCGGTGTGTTATTGCCTACGGTTTTAAGGGTGGGACCAGGGGTCGAGGGAGCCGTGGGCCAAAAATCGACCTGGGCATGCCAGGGAGGCTCAGAAGCACCGTAGTATTTTCTGTTTATGTTGGCGGGGATAATTAGTTCGTCAAACATGCGTAATGGCACGAATAAGGCATTTTGGGGCCAAATCGGTATGCTATAGCTTACGGTTCTGGGGGTGGGCCTAGGTTTCGGGGGTGTCATGGGCCGAAAATCACCCTGGGCATGCCACAGAGGCTTGGGAGCATCCTAGTGTTACCCGTTTGTGTTGGCGAGGCCGTTTGGTTGGTCAAATAGGTGAAACGGCATGAACAAGGAATTTTGGGACAAAATCGGTGTGCTATAGCCTACGGTTCTGGGGGTGAGCCCTGGGTTCGGGGGTACTATGGGCTGAAATTTGACCTGGGCATGTCGGGGAGGCTGGGGAGCATCCTAAGGTTGCCCATTTTTGTTGTCAGGGACATTTGTTTGGTCAAACGGGTGAAACATCTTGAACGGTTGATTTTAGGGCCAAATCATTATGCTATAGCCCACGGTTCTGGGGGTGAGCCCAAGGTCGAGGGTCCCATGGACCAAAAATAAACCTGGGCATGCTAGGGAGGTTGGGGAAAATCCTATTGTTGCTCGTTTATATGGGAGGGGCTATTTGGTTGGTAAAACGTGCGAAACGTTGTGAACGGGGCATTTTGAGGCTAAATTGGTATGCTATATCCTACGGTTTTGGGGGTGGGCCCGTAGTCTAGGGTAGCACTAGGCCAAAAATTAACTTGGACGTGCCAGGGAGGCTAGGGATTGTTATTGTCTTGCCAGTTTGTGTGGGCAGAGCCATTTGATTGGTCAAACAGGCAAAACGGTAAAATAGTATTTTTGAAGCAAAATCGCTGCGTTATAAGCCCACGATTCTGGGGTGGGTCCGGGGTTCAGGGATGTCGTGGGTGAAAAATCAACCTGGGTGTGCTAGGGAGGATGGGGAGCATCCTAGTGTTGTCCATTTGTGAGGGATGGGCCATTCGGGTGGTAAAACAGGCTAAACAGTGCGAATTGGGCATTTTGGGGCCAAATCGGTGTGCTATAGTTCACGATTCTGGGGCTGGACCCAGGGTTCAGGGGTTTTGTGGGGAAAAATTTGATCAGGGCATGCCAGGAAGGGTGGAGAGCATCCTAGTATTGCCCGTTTATGTGGAAAGGACTATTTGGTTGGTAAAACGGGAGAAACGGTGCAAATGGGGTTATTTGGGGCCACATTAGTGAGCTATAGCCCATAGTTTTAGGGTGGGGACTAGGGTTCAAGGGTGTCGTGGGTCCAAAATGAACCTGGACGTGTCAGGGAGGCTAGGGAGCAACCTAGTATTGTCTGTTTGAGTGGGCAGGGCCATTTTGTTGGTCAAACGTATGAAAAGGCGTGAATGGGGCGTTTTGGGGCCAAATAGTTGTGCTATAGCCTACGGTTTCGGGGGTTAGCCCGGGGTTCGAGGGTTTCATTTTTCAAAAATTGACCTGGGTATGCCAGGGAGGCTGAAAAGCATCCTAGTGTTGCCCATTTGTGTGGGAGGTGCCATTTGGTTGGTCAAACATTTGAAATGGCTTGAATAGGGCATTTTAGGGCCAAATCAATGTGCTATAGCCCACGGTTCCGGGGGTAGGCCTGAGGTCCAGGGGTTCCGTGGGCCGAAAATTGACCTGCATATCCCAGGAAGAGAAGAGAGCATCCTAGTGTTTCCCATTTATGAGGGCGGGGCCACTTGGTTAGTCAAACGGACTAAACGACGCGAACAAGGCATTTTTGGCTAAATCGGTGTGCTATAGCCTACAGTTTCGGGGGTGGGCCCGAGGTCCAGGGATTCCATGGGCAAAAAATCAACTTGGATGTGCCAGGGAGTCTAGGAAGCATCCTAGTATTTCTCGTTTGTATTGGTGGGGCCATTTGGGTTGTCAAATAGGCAAACAATGTGAATAGGGAATTTTGGGGTCAAATCGATGTGCTATAGTTCACGATTCCGGGGGTGGGCCTGAGGCCCAGGGATATCGTAGGCCAAAAATTGACCTGGGTGTGCCAGGAAGGCTGGCGAGCATCCTAGTGTTGCTCGTTTGTCTGGCGGGGGTCATTTTTTTTTTCAAATAAGAGAAACGGTGCTAACGAGCCTATTTGGAGCAAAATCAGTGTGTTATAGCCCACAGTTTTAGGGGTGGGGGCTAGGGTTCGCGGATGCTGTGGGTCAAAAATCGACATGGGCATGTCAGAGAGGCTAGGGAGCATCCTACTATTTCCCGTTTGTGTAGGCGAGGCCATTTTATTGGTCAAACGTATCAAAAGGCATGAACGACACATTTTGGGGCCAAATTGGTGTGCTATAGCCTACGGTTTTCGGGGTAAGCCCGGCGTTTGGGGGTTTCATTGGTCAAAAATTAAATTGTGCATGCTAGGGAGGCTGGGGAGCATCCTAGTGTTGCCGTTTGTGTGGGCGGGGCCATTTGGTTGGTCAAACGGGCGAAATGGCATGAACGGGGCATTTCGGGGCCAAATCAGTGTGTTATAGCCTACAGTTCCAACGGTGGGCCTGGGGTCTGGGGTTTTGTATGTCAAAAATCAACCTGGGAATGCTAGGGAGGCTGAATAGCATCCTAGTATTGCCCGTTTGTGCAGGCGGGGATATTTGGTTGATTAAACAGGCGAAATAGTGCAAATGGGGCATTTTGGGGCAAAATCAGTGTGCTGTATAGCCCACGATTTTTAAGGGGGGCCTGGGGTTCGGGGTTGCGTTGGCTAAAAATTGACCTAGGCGTGCTAGGGAGGCTGGGGAGCATCCTAGTGTTTCCCATTTGTGTGGGCGGGCCTATTTGGTAGGTCAAACGGGCCATACGGCACGAATGAGACATTTTGGGGCCAAATTGGTGTGCTATAGGCCATGGTTTAGAGGGTGGGCCCGGGGGTCCAGGGGTTTCGTGGGCCGTAAATTGACCTAGGTGTGCCAGGGAGACTTGGAAGTGTCTTATTGTTTCTCGTTTGTCAAGGAGGGGCCATTTAGTTTGTCAAACGGGTAAAATAGCGTGAATAGGGCATTTAGGGGCCAAATCATTGTGCTATAGCCCACGATTCCGGGGGTGGGCTAGAGGTTCGGTGGTGCCGTGGGCCAAAAATCGATCTGGGCATGCCATGGAGGTTAGGAAGAATCCTAGTGTTTCCCGATTTTGTGGTCGAGGCCATTTGGTTGGTCAAATATGTAAAACAGCGCGAACGGGGCATTTTGGGGCCAAATCGGTGTGTTATCGCCTTTTGTTTTGAGGGTGGGTCCGAAGTTCGAGGGTGCTGTGGGTCGAAAACTTAGGCATGTTAGGGAGGTTGGGTAGCATTCTAGTGTTTCCCGTTTATATGGGTGGGGCCATTTGGTTGGTCAAACAGGCAAAACAACATGAACGGGATGTTTTATGGCCAAATTGGTGTGCTATAGCCCAGGGATCCAGGGGTAGGCTCGGGGTTCGAGCGTTCCATGGGCAAAACATCAACCTGGATGTGATAGAGAGGCTAGGGAGCATCCTAGTGTAATCGGTTTGTGTGTTCGGTGCTATTTGGTTAGAAAAATAGAGGAAACAACGCGAACAAGTTATGTTGGGGCCAAATCGGTGTGCTTATGCCCACGGTTCTGGGGGCGAGCCTGGGGTTTGGGGGTTTCATAGGCTGGAAGTCGGCCTAGGCATGCCAGAGGGAAGGGGAGTATCCTAGTGTTGTTTGTTTGTATGAGAGGGGCCATTTTAGTGGTCAAACAGGTTAAACAGCATGAATGAGGCATTTTAGGGTCAAATCGGTGTGCTATGGTTCAGGTTTCTGGGGATGGGCCTGGGGTCCGGGGGTGTCGTGGGCCAAAAATTGACCTGGACATGCTAGGGAGGCTGGGAAGCATCCTAGTATTGCTCGGTTGTATGGGCGGGACAATTTTGATTGTCAAATGAGAGAAATGGCGCGAATGGGGCTATTTGGGGCCATAACAGTGCGCTATATCCCACAGTTCTAGGGGTAGGGCCGGGGTTCAAGGGTGCCATGGGTCAAAAATCGACCTGGGCGTGCCAGGGAGGCTTGGGAGCATCCTAGTGTTGCTCGTTTGTGTGGGCGGGGCAATTTGGTTGGTCAAATAGCACGAGCGGGGCATTTTCGCGATAGATTGATGTGCTATAACCCACGGTTCCAGGGGTGGACCCAGGGTCCGCGGGTTCCATGGGACGAAGATCAGCCTGGGCATCCCAGGGAGGCTGTGGAGCATCCTGGTGTTTCCTATTTTTTTGTGAGGCGCCATTTCATTGGTTAAACGGGCGAAACAGCACGAACGGGGCATTTTATAACCAAATCGATGTGTAATAGCCCACGAGTATAGGGGTGATCTCGGTCTCTGGGGGTTTCATGTGCCAAAAATTGATCCGAGCATGCCTGGGAGAATAGAGAACATCCTAGTTTTTCTCGTTTGTGAGGAAGGGCCCATTTTGTTGGGCAAACAGGAAAAAAAGCGTGAACGGGGCATTTTGGGGCCAAATCGGCGTGCTATAGGTCACGGTTCTAGGGGTGGGCTCGGGGTCTCGGGGTGCCATGGGTTGGGGAGCACCTTATTGTTGCTCGTTTATGTGGTTTGGGCTATGTTGTTGGTCAAACGGGTGAAACGGTGTGATGAGGCATTTTTGGGCCAAAATCAGTGTGATATAGCCCATGGTTTTGGGGTGGGCTAGGTGTTCGGGGGTGCCGTGGGCCAAAAATTTACCTGGGCATTTCAGGAAGGCTGGGGAGTGTCTTAATATTGCCTATTTGTGTGGGCGGGACTATGTTGTTGGTCAAATAAGAGAAACGGGGCTATTTAGGGCTAAATCGGTGTGCTATAGCCCACGGTTCCAGTGGTGGGCTCGGGGTCTGGGGGTGCGTGGGCCAAAAATCAACCTAGACATGCCAGGGTAGCTAGAGAGCGTCCTAGTATTTCCCGTTATTATGGGAGGGGTCATTTGGTTGGTTAAATAGGCGAAAATGCTTGAATGAGATATGTTGGGGCCCAATCGGTGTGCTATAACCCACGGTTCTAGGGGTGGGCCGAAGGTTCGGGGGTGTTGTGGGTAAAAAATCAAATTGGGCATGCCAGGGAGGTTGGGAAGCAACCTAGTATTTCCCATTTATGTGGGCGGGGCCATTTGGTTGGTCAAAGAGGTGAAACGGCGCAAACGGTGTGTTTTGGGGCAAAATTGGTGTCCTATAGCACACGTTCCGGAGGTGGGCCCAGGGTTCGGGTGTGTCGTAGGCCAAAAATTGACCATGGCATGCTAGAGAGACTGGGGAGCATCCTAGTATTTCCCGTTTGTATGGGTGGGGCCATTTCATTGGTCAAACGGTTAAAACGACGCGAATGGGGCATTTTGGGGCCAAGTCGATGTGATATTGCCTACGATTCCAAGGTGGGCCTGGGGTTCGGGGGTGTCGTGGACCAACAGTTGACCTAGGCATTATAGGGAGGCTTAGGAGCATCCTAGTGCTTCCCTTTTGTATAGGCAGGGCCATTTTGGTTGGTCAAACAGTCGAAATGATGCAAACAGGGTGTTTTGGCACTAAATCGATGTGCTATAGCCTACGGTTCCAAGGGTCGGCCTGCGATCTGGAGGTTCTATAGGAAATAACTCTACTTGGGTATGCCAGGGAGGCTGGGGAGCATCCTAGTATTTCTTGTTTATGTGGGCAGGGCCATTTGGATTGTCAAACGGGTGAAACAGCGTGAATGGAATGTTTTGGGGTCAAATCGGTGTGTTATAACAAATAGTTTTAGGGTTGGGCCGGGGATTCTGGGGTGCCGTGGGATAAAAATCAACATGGACGTGCCAAGGAGGATAGGGAGCATTCTAGTGTTGCTCGTTTTTATTGGCGGGGCCATTTGTTTGGTCAAACGGGTAAACCAGCGCGAATGAGGCATTTTGTAGCCAAATCGATATGCTATAGCCCACGGTTCTGAGGGTGGACTCGGGGTCCGGGGGTGTCGTGGGCTGAAAATTGACCTAGGTATGCCAGGAAGGCTGCCTTTTGTGTAGGCGGGGCCATTTGGTTGGTCAAACGGGTGAAACGGGGTGAACGAGGCATTTTAGGGCCAAATCAATGTGTTATATCCCACTGTTCCGGAGGTGGCGTAGGTCATAAATTGACTTGGACATGCCAGGGAGGCTGGGGAGCATTCTAGTGTTCCCCATTTGTGTTGGCGGGGCAATTTTGTTAGTCAAACAGGAAAAAGGCATGAACGGGGATTTTTGGGGCAAAATCGGTGTGTTATAGGCCATCATTCTGGGGGAGGGTTTGGGGTCCGGAGGTTCCATGGGATGAAAATCAGCTTGGGTGTGCCAGGGAGGCTGGGGAGTGTCTTAGTGTTGCTCGTTTATGTAGGCGGGGTCATTTGGCTGGTCAAACGGTCTAAACAGTACAAACGAGTCATTTTGGGGCCAAAATTAGTGTGCTATAGCCCACGATTTTGGGGTGGACCCTGGGTTCGGGGGTGCCGTGGGCCAAAAATCGACTTGGGCATACCAGGGAGGCTAGGGAGAAACCTAGTGTTGCCTATTTATGTGGTCGGGGCCATTGTGTTGGTCAAACAGGATTTAGGGTCAAATCGGTGTGCTATGCCCATGGTTCCACGGGTGGTCCCGGGGTTCGAGGGTACCGTGGGTCAAAACTCAAATTGGGCATGTTAGGGAGGTTGGGAAGCATCCTAGTGTTTCCCATTTGTGTGGGTGGGGCCATTTGCATAGTCAAATGGGCAAAATGGCACGAACGGTGTGTTTTGAGGCCATATCGGTGTGCTATAGCACACGATTCTGGGGGTGGGCCCGAGGTCAGGGGGTGTCGTGGGCCAAAAATTGACCAGGGTGTGCTAGGGAGGCTGGGAGAATCTTAGTGTTCCTCGTTTGTGTGGGAGGGGCAATTTCGTTGGTCAACCGGGCGAAACACTGTGAACAAGGCATTTTGGGGCCAAATATGTGTGCTATAGCCTACGGTTCTGAGGATGGGCCCAGGGTTTGGGGGTTTCGTGGGCCAAAAATTAACTTGAGCATGCCAGGGAGGCTGGGGAGCATCCTAGTGTTGCCCGTTTATGTGGGCAGGGCCATTTGGTTGGTCAAATGGTGAAACGGCGTGAATAGGGTGTTTTTGAGCTAAATCGATGTGTTATCGCACACGGTTTTGGGGTTTGACCAGGGGTCCGGGGCTTTCGTGTGTTGAAAATTGACCTGGATGGGCCAGGGAGAATAAGGAGAATCCAAGTGTTGCACATTTTTCTGGGCGGGGCCATTTGGTTGGTCAAACGAGCGAAACTGCGTGAACATGGTATTTTATTTCTAAATTGGTGTGCTATAGCCCACGGTTTCGGAGGTTGGCTTGGGATTCGGGTGTGCCTTGGGCTGAAAATTTACCTGCGCATGCCAAGGAGGCTGTCGTTTGTGTTGTTAGGGTCATTTCGTAGGTCAAAGGGGCGAGGTTCTAGGGGTGGCCTAAGGTTCGGAGGTTCCATGGGTCCAAAATCAAAATGTTCATGCTAGGGAGTTTGGGAAGCAACCTAGTGTTTTCCGTTTATTTGGGCGGGGCCATTTGGTTGGTCAAAGAGGTGAAACGGCACGAACAGTGTGTTTGGCGACCAAATCGGTATTCTATAGCACACGGTTTCGGGGGTGGGCCTTGGGTCCGGGGGTGTCGTGTGCCAAAAAATTACCAGGGCATGCCAGAGAGGCTGGAGAGAGTCCTAGTGTTCCTCTTTTGTATGGGTAGGGCCATTTCATTGGTCAAACAGTCCAAACGGCGCAAATGGGGCATTTTGGGGCCAAATAGGTGTGCTATTGCCCACGATTTTGAGGGTGTGCTAGGGGTCCGGGTGTGGCATGGGCCAAAAATTGACCTGGGCGTCCTACGGAGGCGTGGGAGCATCCTAGTGTTTCCCGTTTATGTGGTTGAGGCCATTTGGATGGTCAAATAGGCGAAACGGCGTGAACGGGGTATTTTGGGGCCAAATTGATGTGCTATAGCCCACGGTTCCGAGGGTGAGCCCGAGGTTTGGCGGTGCCTGATAACGCTCAACTTACACCTCAAATAAGTGTACGACGGTCGTCGTCAATATATTTACCCAACTTCAAAGTCGGGGTCAAATCCACAAGGAACAATGTGAGTGGTGATTAAACTAGTTCGAAGCTATAGCTACAAGTTAAATTCAAATAAATAATAAGAAAAGACAAAATAGGGATTTTTATCAATCAAACAAATTTTAACGTTTCAACTTATTTTAGAACTCAAAACTTAGATTTCAATATTTCGAATCAATGATATAGAGAAACTAGTGTTATGATCACTACGACTATTAATCTCCCTTGAATAATACCTATTCATGATTATCGTGATAGGTTGGAACAGCAGATTATCCCTGCCGATGATACTATCTGACTTATCTCTCGGCCTCACCAGACAATTTATTATCTAATTCTCTCAAACTTAGATAACTTATCAATTCCCAATCGGTTGTTATCTCAGGTAGATTGATCCAGTTACGGCATCAATCATTAAACAGAAGGTTGGTAACTTCTGAGTCCCTGTTGATAATCCACGACATCTAGTCTATTTCTCCATTAGAAGCAAATAAAACCTAAGGTATAACCTAATGTTTGCAACCAATAGATTCAAGTTAAAACAACAAAATTTCAAGACGTTCCCACAGTCACTCAAACCCTGATCCAACTATTATATCAATGAAATAATAATCATAGATCCCACAACCCTAGTTGTGGGTTTTAGTTGCTCATAAGATAGAAAGAGATAAGAAAGATTAAATTCATAACTTAAAGCAAGCGAACTTACAAAAGATGAAATTCAAAGGTGTTTCTCCTTTAAGTACAATAAGAATTTCCCACAACTAAATCAAAGGATGGAAAATTGAATTCTATGTTAAGAGAGTCAAAAACAAATGAACTCCCCTTTAGTAAGTTACAAGATGTCAAAACCTGCTTCCGAAGTTGTAAATGAAACCCTAAAAGATGCTATTTATACTATATCCTAATTAAGGTAATAAAATAAAAAAATCACAACTGGGCTCAGATTTAGGTGACGGCATATTGGTGTTGATAGTCAGGCTTCTGACGGTGGCTCAGATATGTCGTCAGAAGTCGTGCCTTCTTAACCTGTTGACGATGTCCTTCGATGGCTTACCAGAGGAGTGACAGTGTGTAGCAAATGTTGTTAGATCTTCAGCTTATTTTACCATGTTCTATCCCACTTGACGGCATTTTCTGGCGGCTTACCACACTTGTGATGACATATTGAGAATGTTGTCACCTTTATCCAGCAACTCTTCTTCACTGGTCTTCCTGATGCCTTTTTCTGGTAGCTTACCATATCTCTGATGGATTTCAAGAAATGCCGTCAGACTCATATCAGCTCACTTGTACCAGATTTTACTTATTTTGTTCATCTTTCCTATTTTTCCCTCACATCTTTGCTACAACTAAAATATCACAAGAAAACGATCAAACACAACCAAAAGTTGCTTAAGACTTCGTAATTATTTAGAGTTGAAAGCCTCAAATGTTTTAGCATCTGCTCACAGATCAGTGTCGTAGGCCAAAAATTGACCTGGGCTTGCTAGGTTGGATGGGGAGAATCCTAGTGTTGCCCTTTTATGCAGGCAGGGTCATTTGGTTGGTCAGGCAGGAGACACATTGTGAGTGGGGCTTTTTAGGGCCAAATTGGTGTGTTATAGAAAATAGTTTCAAGGGTGGGCTTGGGGTCCGGCGGTACTGTGGGCTGAAAATCAACATAGACATGCCAGGGAGGCTAGGAAGCTTCCTAGTGTTGCCCGTATTTCTGGGTAGGGCCATTTGGTTGGTCAAACGGGCAAAACAGTATGAATGGGGCATTTTATAGCCAAATCGGTGTGCTATAGCCCACAGTTCTGAGGATAGGCCCGGGGTCCGGGGTGTCGTAGGCTGAAAATTAACGTAAGAGTTCTAGGGAGGCTGCCATTTGTATGGGCAGGGATATTTGTTGGTCAAACGGGTGAAACGACGTGAACAAGGAATTTTAAGGCAAAATCGGTGTGCTATAGCCCACGGTTCTGGGGGTGGCGTAGGTCGAAAAATGACCTGGGCATGCCAGGGAGGCTGGGGAGAGTCTAAGTGTTCCCGATTTATGTGGGAGGAGCCATATCATTAGTCCAATAGGGGAATGACACGAACGAGGAATTTTGGGGCCAAATCGGTGTGCTATTGCCCATGATTCTGAGGGTGGGCTCGGGGTCCGGGGGAGCTATATGTCAAAAATTGACCTTGGCATTCCATGGAGGCTGGGGAGCATCCTAGTATTGCCCGTTTGTGTGGGCAGGGCCATTTTGTTGGTCAAATGGGAGAAACAGAGTGAGCGGTGCATTTTAGGGTTAAATTTATGCACTATAGCCTACGATTCTGGAGGTGGGCCTGGGATACGGGGTTGCCGTGGGATAAAAATTGACCTGGGCGTGCCATGGATTGAGGGAGCATTTTATTATTTCCCATTTGTTCAAGACGGGGCCATTTGGTTCGTCAAACATGCAAAATGGCATGAATGGGCCATTTTGAGGCCATATCGGTGTGCCATAGCCCATGGTTTTGGGGGTGGGCCCGAGGCCGAGGGTGCCATGGGACAAAAATTGACTTGGACATTCCAGAGAGGCTGGGGAGCATCTTAGTGTTTCCTATTTGAGTAGGCAAGTCCATTTGGTTGGTCAAATAGGCAAAACGGCGTGAACAAACCATTTGGGGGTCAAATCGGTGAGCTATTGCCCATAGTTTCGGGTGTGGGCCCAGGTTCCAGGAGTACTATTAGCCAAAAATTGACTTGAGCATGCTAGGGAGGCTGGGGAATGTTCTAGTATTTCCCGTTTATGTAGGTATAGCCATTTGGTTAGAAAAATAGTGCAACGGGGCAATTAAGGGCCAAATCGGTGTGCTATAACCCATAGTTCTAGGGGTGGGGCAAGGGTTTGTGGGTGCCGTGGGTCAAAAATTGACCTGGGCTTGTCAGGAAGGCTGGGGAGTGTCGTAGTATTACCCTTTTTTATGGGTGGGGCCCTTTGGCTGGTCAAATGGGAGAAACGACGTGAACAGGGAATTTTAGAGCCAAATCAGTATGCTAAAGCCAATGGTTCTAGGCCTGGACACAGGGTTCGGGGGTGCCGTGGTCCTAAAATCAACTTGGGCGTGCCAGGGAGGCTGTGGAGCATTATAGTATTTCCTATTAGTGTGGGAGGGGCCATTTGGATGGTCAAAAGGGCAAAAAAGCATGAACGGGGTATTTTAGGGTGAAATCGTTGTGCTATAGCCCATGGTTACGGGGGTGAGCTAGGGGTATGGGGGTTCTGTGGTTCAAAAATCCAACTGGGGGTGCCAGGGAGGCTGGGGAGAGTCTTAGTGTTGCTTGTTTGTTTGGACGGCGCCATTTGGTTTGTCAAACGGGTGAAATGGTGCGAATAGGGCATCTTGGGACCAAATTAGTGTGTTATAGCCTATGATTTTGGAGGTGGGTATAGGGTCCGAGGGTGCTGTTGGTCGAAAATCGACCTGGGAATACTAGGGATGCTAAGGAGAATCTTAGCATTAGCAATTTTTATGGACGGGGCCATTTGGTTGGTAAAGCGGACAAAATGGCCTGAACGAGGAAATTTGGGGGAAAATCAGTATGTTATAGCCCATAGTTCAGAAGGTGGCCCCGGGGTTCGGGGGTGCTAGGGAGGCTGGAGATCATCCTAGTGTTGCCCGTTTGTATAGGCGAGGCCATTTGGTTGGTTAAATAGGAAAAATGGTGTGAACGGGGCATTTTAGGGCTAAATCAGTGTGCTATAACCTGCGGTTCCGAGGGTGGACTCGGGGGCCCAGGGGTGCCGTGGGACAAAAATTGACCTGGGTGTGACAGGGAGGCTTGGGAGCATCCTAGTGTTTCCCGTTTGTGTGGACGGGGCCATTTGGTTGGTCGAACGGGCAAAACACCGCGAATGGGGCATTTTAGGGCCAAATCATTATGCTATAGCCCATGGTTCCAGGGGTTGGCTCGAGGTCCGGGGGTGCCGTGGGCCAAAAATTGACCTGGATATGCCAGGGAGGTTAGGAAGTATCCTAGTGTTGCTAGATTTTTTGGGTGGGACCTTTTGGTTGGTCAAACATGCAAAACGGCGCGGAGAGGGCTAAATCGGTGTGCTATAGCCTACGGTTCTAGGGATGGGCCCAGATTCTGGGGGTGCTATGGGTCGAAAATTAACCTGGGTGTGCTAAGAAAGTTGAAGAGCATCTTAGTGTCGCCTATTTAAGTGGTCGGGGCCATTTGGTTGGTCAAATAGGATAAACAATGTGAACAGTGCATTTTGGGGCCAAATCAGTGTCTTTTAGTCCCTAGCTCTGGGGGTAGGCCCGGGGTCCGGGGGTACCATGGGCGAAAATTTGATCTGGAATGCTAAGAAGGCTAGGGAGCATCCAAATATTGCCGTTTTGTGTGGGAGTGTCCATTTGGTTGGTTAAACAGGCGAAATGGAGTAAACGGGGCATTTTGGGGCCAAATCAGTGTGCTTAGTTTACGGTTCTGGGGTTGGGCCCGAGGTTTGGGGGTGCCGTGGGCCAAAATTTGGCCTTGGCATGCCAGGGAGGTTTTAAAGCTTGCTAGTATGGCCCGTTTGTGTGGGAGGGGCCATTTTAATGGTGAAATGATAGAAACGGTGCGAATAGGCCTATTTAGGACCAAAATAATGAGCTATATGCCCCAAGTTCCAGGGGTGGGGCCGGGTTTTGAGGGTGCCATGGGTCGAAAATCGACTTGGGCATGCCAGGGAGGCTGGGGAGCATCCTAGTGTTACCCGTTTGTGTTGACGGGGCATTTTAGGGCCAAATCGGTATACTATAGCTCACGGTTCTAGGGGGGACCCAGGGTCCAAGGGTGCCATGGGCCAAAAATCGACCTAGGCATACCAGGGAGGTTGTGGAGCATCCTAGTATATCCCTCTTGCGTGGACGGGGCCATTTTGTTGGTCAAACGTGCAAAATGGCACGAACGGGACATTTTGGGGCAAAAGTGGTGTTCCATAGCCTACGATTCTGGGGGATGATCCCGGGGTTCGGGGGTTTCGTGGGTCAAAAATAGACTCGGACCTACCAGGGAGGCTATGGAGCATCTTAGTATTGCCTATTTGCGTGGGAAGTTCTATTTTCTTGGTCAAATGGGGAAAACGGCGCGAACAGGGAAGTTTATGGCCAAAATCAGTGTGCTAAAACCTACGGTTTTGGGGGTGGGCCCAAGGTTTAGGGGTGCTGTGTGCCAAAAATGAACCTGGGCATACCAGGGAGGCTGGGGAGCGTCCTATTATTGTCTGTTTGTGTGGACGGGGATATTTTTTTGGTCAAACAGGAGAAACGAGGCTATTTAAGGCTAAATCAGTATGCTATAGCCCATGGTTCCAGGGGTGGGCCTGGGGTCAAGGTGTCGTGGGTGGAAAATCAAACTGGGCATGCCAGGGAGGTTGGAAAGCTATCCTAGTAGTTCCCGTTTGTGTGGGCGGGGCCATTTGGTTTGTCAAATAGGCAAAACAGCATGAACGGTGTGTTTTGGGGATAAATCGGTGTGCTATAACACACGATTTCGGAGGTGGGCCTGGGGTCCAGGGGTGCCATGGGCGAAAAATCATCCAGGGTATCCTAGGGAGGCTGGGGAGTATCCTGGTGTTCCCTGTTTGTGTGGGTGGGGCCATTTTGTTTGTCAAATGGGCCAAACGGCGCGAATGGGGCATTTTGCGGCCAAATCAGTATGCTATTACCCATAGTTCCGAGGGTGGGCCCAGGGTTCGTGGGTGATGTGGGCCAAAAATTGTCTTGGGCATCCCAGGGAGTCTTGGGAGTATGCTAGTGTTGCCCATTTATGTGGACGAAACCATTTGGTTTGTCAAATGGGTGAAACGGCGCGAACGAGGCATCTTGGGACCAAATTAGTGTGTTATAGCCTATGATTTTGGAGGTGGGCTTGGGGTCCGAGGGTGCTGTTGGTAGAAAATTGACCTAGGAATGCTAGGGATGCTGAGGAGCATCTTAGTATTATCCGTTTTTATGGACGGGGCCATTTAGTTGGTCAAACGGGCCAAACGGCCTGAACGAGGAAATTTGGGGGAAAATCAGTATGTTATAGCCCATGGTTCCAAAGGTGGCCCTGGAGTTTGGGGGTGCTATGAGCAAAAAATCAACTGGGCGTGCTAGGGAGGCTGGAGAGCATGCTAGTGTTACCCGTTTGTGTGGGCAGGGCCATTTGGTTGGTTAAACAGGAAAAACGGCGTGAACGGGGCATTTTGGGGCCAAATCAGTGTGCTATAGCCTGCAGTTCTGAGGGTGAACCTGGGGGCCAGGGGTGCCGTGGGACAAAAATTGGCCTGGGTGTGATAGGGAGGCTTGGGAGAATCCTAGTGTTTCCCATTTTTGTGGAAGGGGCCATTTGGTTGGTTGAACAGGCAAAACACTGCGAATGGGGCATTTTAGGGCCAAATCATTATGCTATAGCCCACGGTTCCAGGGGTTGGCCCAAGTTCCGAGTGTGTCGTGGGCCAACAATTGACCTGGATATGCCAGGGAGGTTAGGGTGTATCCTAGTGTTGCTATATTTTTAAGGTGGGGCCTTTTGGTTTGTCAAACAAGCAAAACGGTGCGGAGAGGGTGTTTCGGGGCCAAATCGGTGTGCTATAGCCTACGGTTATAGGGGTGGGCCCAGATTCTGGCGGTGCTACGGGTCAAAATTAACCTAGGCGTGCCAAGAATATTGGAGAGCGTCCTAGCATTGCCTATTTATGTGGGCGGGGCGATTTGGTTGGTCGAATAGGAGAAACAATGTGAACAGTGCATTTTGGGGCCAAATCAGTGTGCTTTAGCCCCTGGCTCTGGGGGTAGGCCTGGGGTTCGAGGGTACCTTGGGCAAAAAATTGATCTGGACATGCTAGGAAGGCTAGGGAGCATCCAAATGTTGCCGTTTTGTGTGGGCGTGTCCATTTGGTTGGTTAAACAAGTGAAACGGAGCAAATGGGGTATTTTGTGGTCAAATCGGTGTGCTATAGTTCGCGGTTCCGGGGGTGGGTACAGGGTTTGGTAGGTCCATTGCCAAAATTTTACCTGGGCATGCCAGGGAGAATTTAAAGCATCCTAGTGTGGCCCGTTTGTATGGGAGGGGCCATTTTAATGGTCAAATGAAAGAAACGGTGGGAATAAGCCTATTTAGGACCAAAACAATGAGATATATGCCCTAAGTTCCGTGGGTAGGGCTGTGTTTCGAGGGTGCCATGGGTCGAAAATCAACCTGGGCATGCCAGGGAGGCTAGAGAGCATCTTTGTGTTACCCGTTTGTGTTTGCGGGGAATTTTAGGGTCCAATCGGTATATTATAGCCCACAGTTCTGGGGGACTTGGGGTCCAAGGGTGCCATGGGCCAAAAATCGACCTAGGCATGCTAGGGAGGCTGTGGAGTATTCTAGTATTTCTCGCTTACGTGGGCGGGGCCATTTTGTCGGTCAAACGTGTGAAATGGAACGAACGGGACATTTTGGGGTCAAATCGGTGTTCCATAGCCTATGATTCTGGGGGGTGATCCCGGGGTTCGAGGGTTTCGTGGGCCAAAAATTGACTTCGACCTGCTAGGGAGGCTATGGAGCTTCCTAGTATTTCTTGTTTGTGTGGGAAGTTCCATTTTCTTGGTCAAATGGGCAAAACGGCGCAAACAAGGAAGTTTATGGCCAAACTTAGTGTGCTAAATCCTACGGTTTTGGGGGTGGGCCAGGGTTTGGGGTGCTGTGTGCCAAAAATAAACCTGGGCATGCCAGAGAGGCTGGGGAGCGTCCTATTATTACCTGTTTGTGTGGACGGGGCCATTTTTTTGGTCAAACAGGAGAAACGAGGCTATTCAAGGCTAAATCAGTATGCTATAGCCCATGGTTCAAGGGGTGGGCCTGGGGTCAAGGGTGTCGTGGGTGGAAAATCAAACTGGGCATGCTAGGGAGGTTGGGAAGGCATCCAGTAGTTCCTGTTTGTGTGGACAGGGCCATTTGGATTGTCAAATAGGCGAAACAGCATGAACGGTGTGTTTTCGGGATAAATCGGTGTGCTATAACACACGATTCCGAGGGTGGGCCTAGAGTTCGGGGGTGCCATGGGCCGAAAATCAACCAGGGTGTCCTAGGAATGCTGGGGAGTATCCTAGTGTTCCCTGTTTGTGTGGGCGGGGCCATTTTGTTGGTCAAATAGGCCAAACGGCGCCAATGGGGCATTTTGGGGCCAAATCAATATGCTATTACCCATAGTTCCAAGGGTGGGCCCAGGGTTCGAGGGTGACATGGGCCACAAATTAGCTTGGGCATCCCAGGGAGAATTGGGAGTATGCTAGTGTTGCCCATTTATGTGGACGAAACCATTTGGTTTGTGAAATTGTTGAAATGGCGCGAATGAGGCATCTTGGGACCAAATTAGTGTGTTATAGCCTACGATTTTGGAGGTGGGCTTGGGGTCCGGGGGTATCATTATCGAAAAATTGACCTGAATGTGCCTGGGAGGATAGGGAGCAGTCTAGTGTTGCCCGTATATGTGAGCAGGGCTATTTAGTTGGTCAAACGGGCGAAATAGTGTAAATAGGGCATTTTGGGGCCAAATAGGTGTGTTATAGAACACGGTTTCGAGGGTAGACTCGGGATTTAGGGGTACCATGGGCCGAAAATCAACCTGGACATGCCAAGAAGGATAGGAAGCATCCTAGTATTGCCCATTTTTATGGGACGGGCCATTTGGTTGGCTAAACGGGTGAAACAGCGCGAACAGGGCAGTTTTTGACCAAATTGGTGTGCTATAGCCCACAATTCTAGGGGTGGGCCTGGGGTCTGGGTGTGTCGTGGGCTGAAAATTGACCTGGCCATGCCAAGGAGGCTGCCGTTCATGTGGGTGGGGCCATTTGGTTGGTTAAATAGGCAAAACGGAGCAAACAAGGCATTTGGGGCTAAATCGGTGGGCTATAGCCCACAGTTTCAGGGGTGGGACTGGGGTTCGGGGGTGACGTGGGTAAACAATTCACCAGGGTGTGATAAAGAAGCTGGGGAGCATCAAAGTATTGCCCTTTTGTATAGGCGGGGCCATTTGGTTTGTCAAACGGGAGAAACGAGGCTATTTAGGGCAAAATTGGTGTGCTTTAGCCCACGGTTCAGGGGATGCCATGGGTCAAAAATTAAAATGGGCATGCCAGGGATGTTAGGAACCATCTTAGTGTTTCCTGTTTGTGTGGGCGGGGCCATTTAGTTGGTCAAATGGGCGAAATAGGACGAGCAGTGTGTTTTGGGGTCAAATCGGTGTACTATAGCATACGGTTCCGAGGGTGGGCCTAGAGTCCAAAGGTGCCGTAGGCTGAAAATCAACTAGGGTGTGCCAGGGAGGCTGGGGAGCATCCTAGTGTTCTCCGTTTGTGTGGGAGGAGCCATTTCATTGGTCAAATGGGCAAAATGAGGCGAATGGGGCATTTTGAAGCCAAATCTTTATGCTATTTCCCACAGTTTTGAGGGTGGAACCAGGGGTACCGTAGACCAAAAATTGACCTGGGCATGCCAGGGAGGCTGGGAAACATCCTAGTATTTCCCGTTTGTTTGGGCGGGGCTATTTGGTTGGTCAAACAGGATAAATGGAGCAACCGATGCATTTTGGTGCCAAATCAATGTGCTATAGCCTTCAATTATGGGGTGGGCCTAGGGTACAGGGGTGTTATAGGTTGAAAATCAACTTGGCATGCCATGGATGCTAGGGAGCATCCTAGTGTTTCCCGTTTGTCTGAGTCGGGCTATTTGGTTGGTCAAACGGGCAGAACAATGCGAACGGGACATTTTGAGGCCAAATCAGTGTGCTATAAACTATGGTGTTGGGGGTGGGCCTGGGTTTTGGGGTTTCCATGGGCTAATAATTGACTTGGACATGACAGGGAGGCTGGGGAGTGCTAGTGTTTCCCGTTTAAGTGGGCGAGGCCATTTGGTTGGTCAAACGGGTGAAATGGCACAAATCGGACATTTTGGGGCCAAATCGGTATGCTTTAGCCCATGGTTCCGGGTGTGGTCCTAGGGTTCGGGGTTTCCATGGACCATAAATTAACCTGGATATGCCAGGGAGGATATGAAGCATCCTAGTGTTTCCTGTTTGTGTTGGCGGGGCCATTTGGTTGGACAAACAGGAGAAACGGCACGAACGGGGCTATTTGGGGTCAAATCGGTTTGCTATAGCCCATAGTTTCAGGGGTGGGGCTGGGATCGGGGGTGTCGTGGATCAAAAATCGACTTGGGTATGCTAGTTAGGCTGGCGAGCATCCTAGTGTAGCCCATTTATGTAGGCTGGGATATTTGGTTGGTCAAACGGACGAAAAGATGCGAACAAAGCATTTTAGGGCTTAATCGGTGTGCTATAGCCCACGGTTTTGAGGGTTTCGTGGGACAAAAATTGACCTGGGTGTTCCAGGAAGGCGGGGGAGCATTTTAGTATTTCCTGTTTGTGTGGCGGGGTCATTTGGTTGGTCAAACGGGTAAAACGGCATGAACAGGGCATTTTGGGGACAAATTGGTGTGCTATAGCACACAATTCCAGGGGTGAGCTCGAGGTTCAGGGGTTTCATGGTTCGAAAGTCAACCTCTGCATTGCAGGAAGACTGGCGAGCGTCGTAGTGTTGCCTATTTGTGTGGGTAGGGCCATTTGTTTGGTTAAGTGAGAGAAACGGCGCGAACGGGGAATTTTGGAGTTGAATTGGTGTGCTATAGCCCACGATTCCGAGAGTGGGCGCAGGGTCCGTGGGTTTCGTAGGCCAAAAATCAACATGGCCATGATAGGGAGGCTAAGAAGCATCCTAGTATTGCCCTTTTGTGTGGGAGGGGACATTTGGTTGGTCAAACGGGTTTAACAGCGCGAATGGGGTATTTTGGGGCCGAATCGGTATGCTATAGCCAATGATTACGAAGGTGGGCCTGTGGTCCAGGGGTGCTGTGGGCAAAAAATTAATCTGGGCATGCTAGGGAGGCGAGGGAGCATCCTAGTGTTTCCTGTTTGTGTGGGCGAGGCCATTTGGTTTGTCAAATGGGCGAAAAGGTGCAAACGAAATGTTTTGGGGCCAAATCGGAGTGCTATAGCCTACGGTTCCGAGAGCGGGCTCGGTGGTGCCGTGGGCTAAAAATTGAACTGTGCGTGTCAGGGAGGCTAGGAAGCATCCTAGTGCTTTTCATTTGTGTGGCGGGGCCATTTGGTTGGTCAGACAGGAAAAATGGCACGAATGAGGCATTTTGGGGCCACTTTTGTGAGTTATAGCCCACGGTTCTGGGTTGGGCCTAGGATCCAAGGGGTTGGGGAGCATTCTAGTGGTGTCCGTTTGTGTAGGAAGGGCCATTTGGTTGGTGAAATGGGAGAAACAAGGTTATTTAGGGCTAAATCGATATGCTATAATACACAGTTCTGGGTGTGGGCCTGGCATTCGGGTGTGCCGTGGGCCAAAAATTAACCTGGGCGTGCCAGAGAGGCTAGGGAGAGTCCTGGTATTCCCCTTTTATATTGGCGGGGCCATTTCATTAGTCAAATGGGTGAAACAGTGTGAACGGGTTATTTTGGAGATAAATCTGTGTGCTATAGCCCACAGTTCTAGGGGTGTCTCAGGTTTCGGGTGTTCCATTGGCTGAAAATCAACCTGGGCTTGCCAGGGGGCTGAGGAGCATCCTGGTGTTACCTGTTTATATGGACGGGTCCATTTGGTTTGTCAAACGAGAGAAATGACGTGAATGGGGCATTTTGGGGCTAAATCTGTGTGCTATAGCCCACGATTCTGGGGGCGGACATGGGTTCCATGGAGTCCATAGGCTGAAAATCGACCTAGGCGAGCCAGTGAGGCTGGGGAGCGTCTTAGTGTTTCCCATTTGTGTGAACCGGGCCATTTGGTTTGTCCAATGGGTTAAACGGCTCAAACGGGAAGTTTTGGGGCCAAATCGGTGTGCTATAGCCAACGGTTCTATGGGTGGGCCTGGGGGTTTCATGGGGCAAAAATTGACTTGGGCATGCCAAGAAGGTTTGGGAATGTCCTAGTATTTCCCGTTTGTATGGGCGGGGCAATTTAGTTGGTCAAACGGGCCAAACGACGTGAACAAAGAATTTTAGGGCTTAATTGGTGTGCTATAGCCCCCAGTTTCAAGGGTGCCGTGGGGGAAAGATTGACCTAGGTGTGACAGGGAGGCGGGGGAGCATTCTAGTGTTTCCCGTTTGTGTGGAGGGGCCATTTGGTTGGTCAAACGGGTAAAACAGCATGAACGGGGTATTTTGGGGCCAAATTGGTGTGCTATATCCCACGATTCGAGGGGTGAGCCCGAGGTCCAGGGGTTTCATGGTTCAAAAATCAACCTCTGAGTTACAGGGAGACTTGGGAGCGTCGTAGTGTTGCCCATTTATGTGGGTGGGGCCATTTGTTTTGTTAAGCGGGAGAAACGGCGAGAACGGGGAATTTTGAGCCCGAATCAGTGTACTATAGCCCATGATGCTGAGAGTGGGCTCGGGGTCCGGGGGTTTCGTAGGCTGAAAATTGACGTGGGCATGATAGGGACGCTAGGAGCATCCTAGTATTTCCCATTTGTGTGGGAGGGGACATTTGGTTGGTCAAACGGGCTAAACGGCGTGAATGGGGTATTTTGTGGCTGAATCGGTGTGCTATAGCCCATGTTTACGAAGGTGGGCCTGGGGTTCGGGGTGCCATGGGCAAAAAATTGATCTGGGCATGCTAGGGAGGAGAAGGAGCATCCTAGTGCTTCCCGTTTGTATGGGTGAGGCCATTTCGTTTGTCAAACGGGCGAAATGGTGCAAACAGAATGTTTTAGGGCTAAATCAGTGTGCTATAGCCCACGGTTTCGAGGGTGGGCCCGGGGGTCCGGCGGTGTCGTGGGCTAAAAATTGACCTGGGAATGCCAGGGAGGCTAGGAAGCATCCTAGTGTTTTCCATTTGTGTGGGCGGGTCCATTTGGTTGGTCAAAACGGGAAAAACGGCACGAATGAGGCATTTTGGGGCCAATTTTGTGAGCTATCGCCCACAGTTCTGGGTTGGGCCTTGGATCCAATGGTGGTGGGGGCACAAATTGACTTAGGCATGGTGGAGAGGCTGGGGAGCATTATAGTGTTGTCCGTTTGTGTGGGAAGGGCCATTTGGTTGGTGAAACGGGAGAAACAGGATTATTTAGGGCTAAATTGATATGCTATAACACACGGTTCTGGGTGTGGGCCTGGGGTTCGGGTGTGCCGTGGACCAAAAATTAACTTGGGCATGCCAAGGAGGCTGGGAAGAGTCCTGGTATTCCCCTTTTATGTGGGCGGGGCCATTTTATTTGTCAAATAGGAGAAACAGTGTGAATGGGTTATTTTCGAGATAAATCTGTGTGCTATAGCGCACAGTTCCGGAGGTGTACCGGGTTTCGGGTGTTTCATTGGCCGAAAATCAACCTGGGCTTGCCAGGGGGCTGAAGAGCGTCCTAGTGTTGTCCGTTTATGTGGACGGGGCCATTTGGTTTGTCAAATGAGATAAACAACGCGAATGAGGCATTTTGAGGCTAAATCAGTGTGCTATAGCCCACGATTCCGGTTGGGGAGTGTCTTAGTGTTTCCCGTTTATGTGGGCGGGCGATTTGGTTTGTCCAATGGGTTATACGGCTCAAACGAGAAGTTGTAGGGCCAAATCAGTGTGCTTTAGACCACGGTTCTATGGGTGGTCCCGGAGGTTCTGTGGGGCAAAAATCGACCTGCGCATGCCAGGAAGGTTTGGGAATGTCCTAGTATTTCCCGTTTGTATGGGCGGGGCCTTTTGGTTGGTCAAACGGGCGAAACGGCACAAATAGGGCATTTTGGAGCCAATTTGGTGGGCTATAGCCCACGATTTTGGGTGTGGGCCCGAGGGTGCCGTGTGCCAAAAATCAACTTGGGCTTGGCAGGGAGAATGGAGAGCGTCCTAGTGTTGCCTGTTTGTGTGGGTGGGGCCATACGGGCGAAACAGCGCGAACTGGGCATTTTAGGGCCAATTTGATGTGTTATAGCCCACGGTTCTGGGATGGGCTCGAGTTTTGGGGATGCCGTGGGCTGAAAATCAACCAAGGCTTTCCAGGGAGGCTGGGGAACATCCTAGTGTTTCCTGTTCATATGAGTGGGTCCATTTGGTTGGTTAAATAGGCAAAATGGAGCAAATAGGGCATTTTTGGGTAGTAACGGTGCGCTATAACCCATGATTTTGGGGGTGAGCCCTGGGTCCAGGGGTGCCGTGGGTCAAATATCAACCTGTGTGTGACAGGGAGGCATGGGAGCCTCCTAGTGTTGCCCGTGTGAGTGTGCGGGGCCTTTTGGTTGGTCAAACAAATAAAATGGCGCGAACAGGGCATTTTGAGGCCAAATCGGAGTGCTATAGCCCACGGTTCGAGGGGTGGGCCCGGGGTCCGGGGGGTTTTTTGGTTTGATAATCAAACAAGGCGTGACAGGGAGGCTGGGGAGCATCTTAGTTTTGTTTTTTTGTGTGGGAGGGGCCATTTGGTTGGTAAAACGGGGGATACGACGCGAACGGGGCTATTTAGGGCCAAATTAGTGTGCTATAGCCCACGATTCTGGGGGTGAGCCTGGGTTTAGGGGGTGCCGTGGGTCAAAAATCGACCTGGGCATGCTAGGGAGGCTAGGGACTATCTTAGTATTGATTGTTTGTGTGGGCGGGGCCATTTGGTTCGTGAAACGAGCGAAATGGAGCGAGTGGGGCATTTCGGGGCTAAATCGGTGTGCTATAGCCAACGGTTCTGGGGTTGGTTCCGGGGTCTAGGGGTAGTCCAAAAATCAACCTGGGCGTGCCAGGGAGGTTGGGGAACATCCTAGTATTGCCCGTTTATATGGGCGGGGCCATTTAGTTAGTCAAACGGGCGAAACGGTGCGAACAGGGCATTTTGAGGCCAAATCAGTGCGCTATAGCCCATGGTTGCGGGGGTTACTAGGTGTGACAAGGAGGTTGGGGAGCGTCCTAATGTTGCCCCTTTCTGTGGGCAAGTCCATTGGGTTGGTCAAATTGGTGAAACGGCACGAACGTGGCATTTTGGAGCCAAATCGGTGTGCCATAGCCCACGGTTCCGGCGGTGGGATCGGGCTTCGGGGGTTTCGTGGGCTGAAAATTGACCTGGGCATACTAGGGAGGTTGGGAAGAGTCCTAGTGTTTCCCATTTGTGTAGGCGGGGTCATTTGGTTAGGCAAATGGGAGAAACGGAGCAAACGGGGCTATTTAGGGCCAAATCGGTGTGCTATAACCAATGGTTTTGGGGTGGGCCTGGGGTCTGGAGGTGCCGTGGGTTGAAAAACGACCTGGGAATGCTAGGGAGGATAGGGAGAATCCTAGTATTTCCCGTTTGTATAGGCGGGGCCATTTAGTTGGCAAACGGGCAAAACGGTGCAAACGGGGCATTTTGGGGCCAAATTGGTGTGCTATAGCCCACGGTTTTGGAGGTAGGCCCGGGGGTGCCATGGACAAAAAATCGACTTGGTTGTGCCAGAGAAATTGGGGAGCATTCTAATGTTCCCCATTTGTGTGGGAGGAGACATTTGGTTTGTCAAACTAGCGAAACAGCATGAACGGGACTATTTGGGGCCAAATCAGTGTGCTATAGCCCACGGTTCTGGGGTGGGCCCAGGGTTTGGGATTTTTGTGGGTCAAAAATTGACTTGGGGGTGCCAGGGACGCTGGGGAGCATCCTATTTTTTCCTGTTTGTGTGGGCGTAGCCATTTGGTTGGGCAAATAGGGGAAATAGCATGAACGGGGCATTTTACGGCCAAATCGATGTGCTATAGCCCACGATTTCAGGGGTGGGATTGGGGTCCGGTGGTGCCGTAAGCTGAAAATCGACTTGGGCATTCCAGGGAGACCGGGGAGCGTCCTAGTATTTCCCATTTGTGTGGGCGTGGCTATTTGGTTAATAAAACAGGAGAAACAGTGCGAACAAGACTATTTTGGGCTAAATCAGTGTGCCATAACCCATGGTTTTGGTGGTGGGCCTGGGGTCTGGGGATTCAGAGGAGCTTCCTCATCAATATAGTCAGGAAAAAGTAAAATTGAGAAAAAAATATGAAAAGAACATTGAGGGAGGTGGACAAGGGTATTGATATGGAGAATAGGAAATGAAAGTGAGCAGAAAGAAAACGAAGATAAACATGAAGAGGAGGAAGAAGAAACTGAGAAAGAGGATCATTATCAACATGATGATAATGCGTCACCAATGAGGCATGAAATAAAATCCAAATCCCAACATGAGGCTATCAAAACTATTAGTATTGATAGGTTTTAAGTTACGATTCAAATAGATAACCCTACAAAACTACCTGGTGATTTTGTACTTAAATGTCTGTTGGGGAAACCTTTTGATGAGTTTAGGGAAATTATGAAGAATTAAAACATAGTCGGACTTTTTAAGAAAAGTTGTCTTGGATACTTTCTTGAGATGCCTGGAGACCACACTCTCCATTTCCAAATAAGTATGATATATGTTATTCTCTAGTGCAGGATCAAGTACCTGGGGGATGATAAAGATTCGAAGGAGGGCGAAAAGATGAATGTAATCTGGATCAACTACTGTGGCATGCCAGTTTGTTTTGGATTAAAAGAGTTTGCCATAGTAATGGGTTTGAGATGCGATCTTTCAGAAGAATTTTTCACCAAGGAAACACCCTACAAAAGGTCAAAGGCAATCAGGACAGTCAAACCCACACCATCAAAGAGAGGGAAGGCATTGTCCCAGCGACCCCCTACCAAAACCAACAAATGCAAGAAAAAAATAGATGGGTTGTGGGAACAATTGTGCCTAGTTTGGTTTGCCCATTCCATTATATTGACAAGAGACGTCCACGAAGTCTTAGAAGATGATTTTTAAAGACTGCTGAGGATTTTGAGAAATTCAACAACTATCCTTGGGGATATGATAGCTACTACATGTCTGTCAAATATTTATTGACAACGTTGTCCCCAAACACGATAACATTATACGGTTTTCCTTGGGTTTTCATGATAAATTTAATCATTATTTGTTTACTAAGCCATTAATTTATTTTGAATAATTATTATGACTTTTTTTCTTGCATCCTATTTACATTTTATAGGCTAGGGCATTTGAAGCCCTTCCTTACCTCCGAAAGAAGGTCAAGGATTATCCGAATAAGGTTTCTCATCCAAGGATCCTTAGGTGGTTTCCTGGAAAGAACAACAAAAGAATTAAGGAGGTTTATCTCTTTAAACCTCTAGATGATGTAATACATCTTATTTGGAGTAAAATAATTTGACTCAAATAAAGATATTGAAGTAGATGTGCCATCTATTGCGACAGATGGGTCGTTTATTGCAACAGATTACCCGTCTACTGCAACTTATGCAATAGATGAACAATCTGATACAATATATTAGTAATTTGCTATGATAGAAAGATCAATTATTTCAACCAAAAGATCATTTGCTACATAAGTTCCGTCCACTGCAACTGTTACAATAGATGGGTAATCTGTTGTGACAAACTATTCATATGTTGCATCAGATTACCTATTTGTTGCTTTGGTTCTCTGAACCCGACTCAATAGATTATCCATATACTATAATTTATGCAGCATACGGGTAATCTAATGCAACATATTATTAATCTATTGTGACATACAGATCAGATGTTGCATAACTTATTTGTGTAAACATGTAACCCAACTGACTGCAAATTATTATATGATTTAAATGTATTTGTCTTTTTTACAGGTTGTGCATCCATGGATCGTGCCTACTGAGCAAGAGTTGGGGATGACTTCTTTTATTACTCTAGATTTTGTGGATACAATAGCAGACCCAATGGTAGAGTTAATAAAGAAGGAATTGGCTGGAGCAATAGCCATAAGAAGATCAGTTACGTAAGGTGAGCCTAACGTTGAGGCTCTTCATGACCAACCTACTGCAACAGATTTGTGTGCTTGTTCTAGGGGTATTGCTGGTGAAGTTGTTGATATTGGTGGCAAGCATACTGATGCAGCTGCAAGTTGTGATGATGAGCATGTTGATGCTAAAAAACAAATAAATATGTTTGAAAACACCCCTTTCACAGGTCCCTCTCACACTTACACAGGTTCCTCTCACCCTTACACCTGGTCCCTTTCACCCCTCTTTACCTTTATGTTCTTATTGTAAATGTAAAGAGTGCAAGGACAACCAGTATGAACTCTTTGAAAAAGTAGAGGCTATCCCTAAAGATGTTGAGAAACTGAAATCCTAGAGTGGTGTCAAACCATCCAAGAAGGTGAGGGAGCCATACACTCCTACAGTGGCAATTGGGTGGATGAAAAGAGTAATTAACCAACTACTCTTCTATTTGAAATCCAAAAAAATTACAACTCCTCTCTCTCCAAAATTTATAGACGTTCAAGGGCCATTGAAGAAGGTGGACATATATGCGGAACTTGGCACCAAAGAGAAGAGGGATCTGCGATGGTCCAAGAATGCAAAGAAAGACACACAAGATTATCCCATCCATACCTTTTCATCCCAAGACTTCAAGAGTATTAAAGATATGCGTACGTATTACATGGACAGGGTAAGTTTAATTTTCCTATCCTGGCCTTCTAATCTACTCCATGAAGAAGAAGCCACGCAACAAATGTCTCATGTGTTGTTTGTCATGGTTCTATTGCAACATATTACCCGTCTATTCATAAGTTGCATTAGATGGGTAATTTGTGAACAGATTTAGAGAACCCTCTGTAACAGATGGACCATCAATTACATCTTTCCACTATGTTTTTCTTATTTCTTTATAATTACTAACCTATTTAAAAATTGACTTCTTGTATCACAATATGTTAAAAAAATTCTCTGCCACATGAGGGGCAGACAATTAATGTACCCAGAGGCTTATGATGCTCCTGTTAGGATATGGACCTCAATTTCTACAAAAATTTGAAGGATAGGTACAATGATGTCAATATGCTAGCGTCAACTCCCGGTGGCATAAGATTTTATTTGTTACTTTTTGAGTTTCAATGGGATGAAAAAATGATAAAATATGTTAGAGGGAAGAGGCTACATCCACACAAAAAGATCTGGACTGGGCAAAGAGTATTCGTGGAGTCGTGAACTTGGACAACATACGTTATTGGGTTGTTGAGATACTACTCGAGGAGGTAAATATCAAGGTTTTTGACTGCAACTTATCGACCTTGGATGAGGCCGAATTTTTTACCCACATCCAACCACTGTTGGAGTTGTTCCCTATCTTATTGAGGCAAAGTAAACTCATGGATCATTTGCCAACGGAAGTGTTAATGAAGTAACCATGGGATTTTGATAGTCAAAACAAGGGCATGGACCTTCTAAAAAATAAAACCGATGCCGCATGAGGGTTGGACGTGCTTGCATACATCGAATGTTTGCTGACCGACATAGAAATGGCTGAGCCAAAGACCTTTCTGTGTGACAATGTTGTGGCAAACATACAAGAGGTCTAAACTTATGAGGTACTAACTAGATGCTTGCAACTTGCGTATAAAGAAGAACCTGTGAAATAATAATTTTTTATTTCATCACTTCACTTTTCATACGTAACAAACGTAACTTTACATATAGTGATAATTTTTTGATATTTTACAACAATTATGCTTGTATATCCATGTGTTCAACAACACCAAACCAGTACCAAATACAACTACACCTTCATGAAAATTTCAGCAATTAGTCTTGAATATCCATGTGCCCAACAACACCAAACCAACCATAACGCGATTTTGTTTCTCTTCAAAAGCCTTGACTTTCTTCAACAAACCCTAGATTATATGATTTTCTTGTAAAGGGTGTTGTTCTTCATACCAATCAAAGTAATCACATCCACCCAAATTCTATAAAAAAAAAGACCACAATTACAAATTATAAGTCAATAATTAATCAACTAATTAAATAAAAAAAATATTACCTACGAAATCTTACAAGTAAAAAACCTACGACGTAAATTTTGTTGAGTCCAAGAAGTCTTTAATAGGGCTTCATGACCACACTTACAATATCAAAAATCTTTATCACAAAAAAACGTGGAAGATGATCTCGACATTGTCAAATTTAGTTGGAAAAAATAAAAAAAATATGCGAAAAAACCAAATACAAATAATTTGAAGGATTTGGATAGAGAAAAAAAGATGATGAAGAAGAAGATTTTAAAATTTAGGGTTAAATTTTAGAAAGAAGATGAATATTTAAGAGGAAAAAATAATTGTTGGGGGCCAAATCAAATCAGATGCCAAGTCAGCAAAAATGGGGGATCAACGAGCCTTTTGTGTAAGCTACACGTGAGCTGCCAACAGAATGTTCATGTGTTGTAACATATATTCTACCTATTCTAACAGATAGCCTATCTATTGCAGTAGGCTAGTTATATATTGCGTTATGTTGATGTTTCTATCTAAGTCTACTTCTTGCAACAGTGGGAAAACCTGTTTCATAATTTCCAATAGATTACCTACATGTTGCAACATATACTAAAATCTATTTAATATTTTCCAACAAATATGTCTTCTGTTGTAACAAATACCATTTTGTTGCAATATTTGAATCTAGTATTTCATTCCAATTAATTAGTTCAAATCTAGGGATAAAATAAAATAAATCAAAGTCTTCCGAAATTAAATGAAATAAATCAACAAATAAATGAAATATAAAAAATTGTTATGAGTATAAAATCGAACAAATAAATCAAAAATCTATGTTTTGATGCCAACAAATCCTAAGGAGGGGTGAGGTTATTACTTTGAAAGACTCAAGATTTACAGATCTACACAATATGAATGAGTTGTTCTTCATCCGGTGCTATGGAATTTGGCTTTGGTCGTCGTGGATCTTTAATGTCGCTTGCGTATGGTTTTTCTTGGTGTCTGCTCTTTTGCATCTCCATATTTCCATAACAAAAAAGTAACATATTTCAATATTGTTCAGCAGTAGCTTCTACAGTGATATTCATTTGGAAAGCCAAAACTGATCAATGCTAATCACTGATACAAAAATACCCGAAAAGGATATCTCAAGATCTGTTTTAGTAAATCAAACATGTCTTCCACCTATTTTAAATTGTCCCAAATAAATTATATTTCTATTGCAACAGTTGGATTAACTGCTGGGGATAAATTATAACATGAGGAAGACCTGGATGATAATTTTCAACAAATGAACCATCTATTGCAACATATGACTCATCTGTTTGGAAAAACTCTCGATTGGTCAAAACAAGCGATGGGTGCACAATCTAACATAAATCATTACATCTATTAGAATAATGATTAGATCATTCAAAAAAATCATTAATTAAAGCAAAAAGTTAATTATAATTATACTTACTGCATCTCTCGAGGGGTTGAAGAGATCAAGAAAATTTGTATTTTTATCAGTTTTGGCCAACAACCATCCGAAGATTCTTGGACAAAAACTTCTTTATGTTAATCTACTTGTTGTCTCAAATAAGAAATAGCTTTAAATGCCCAAGCCAATAAAATAGCGCCAATAAATCAAAACCATTATTAAATAGAAAAAAATGAATCATATCATAATAAAAGACACATTTACCATGAAAGCCTATGGAAAGCTATATAAGTTGACTGTCTTTGGCGATAACGGAGTCAACAAATATTTGACAGTCATTTTGAAGCCTTCATAGCCCCAAGGATAGATGTTAAATGCCTCAAGATCCTTGGAGAGATTTAATAAATCAAAACTTATGTTTTTGTTAACGTCTCGCGCTCAAAGAATATTATGTACAAATCAAATCAAGCACAATGATTGCTTGTGCTTCTTTGAAAATCTTTTACCTTTTGATGCTTCTATCAAATTTTTATTTTTGAAGCTTGGACCAACAATGGACACTAGGTCATCACGATTAGTTGATTTACCTTTGTCTTTTTTGGGTGTGCGGGGTGCTTTTTTTGGATTAGAATTGGTATAACTTGAGAAAGAGAGGGATGATAAGATTTTAGTCTAGTAACTATGGCAAACTCCTTGCAACCAAAACAAACAGGCATTCCACAGTAATTTATCCATACCATATCCATCGTATCTTTGTTTTCATACATAAGCCTATGCTTGAAAGGATAATATACTATTTTATTTAGAAACGAGGAATGTTTTCCTCTGATAAATCAAGATATTGCCCAAAGTAGCTAATCTTAAAATTAGTATCCAATTTTTTTTCTCAAAGTATTTTTCTGAGGTTATCAAAAGATTTTTCCATGGCTAACTTAACTGTGGAATAACCCGTTAAATCTGTCGCACCATCGCACTGCATTCTCACAGGATAATGATTAATGTTGAAGGTTTTGACCAACTCTTCGGTAGAAGGGCTATTAGCATTTGGATCATCTCTTTTGAAACATTCCCCCTCCCCATGTTCATCATATTCTGCTCCTGATTAAGATAACGCTTGTAAAGCAAGCTCATAAAGTTATGGATGTAGCCTAGCTGCTTCACTTGTTCCTTTGCTTAGACTTGATTTTTTTTCTGTTCTTTTGGGATCAATATTATCTAAAATTAACAGGAATATAAAATAGATTATAATTGATTAATGCATCATTAAAAAAGGTTAAGAGTAAATCTAACATGCAAAATAATAAAATAACAATACTAACAGAACACACATCTGTTGCACCAGATAGGTTATCTGTTGCAATAAATAACTAACATATTACAACGGATGAGTAATCTATTGCAACAATAAAAATAGATCACTCATACATTGAAACAGATGAATGGTCTGTGCAATAGATCACACATCTGTTGCAACATATGAGTGATCTGTTGGAACAGTTAACTGACCTGTTGCAACTGATGAGTAATCTTTTGCAATTTTACAAAACATATTACTTTTCTGTTGAGACAAATAAATAGTTTATGCAATAGACAAAATATTTGTTGCAACATATAAGTGATCTGTTGAAACAGTTATCAACAGTCAATATTATTTAGATTTCTTCTAATAGAAGGGTCATCTATTGTGATAGATGAATGGTCAATTGGAAAAATCAAGTCTTGGACATGTCCTAATGGAATATTTGATAGGATTTTATCCAATAGAAGGTTTATTTGTTGCATTAGATGATTAGTCCAATTAGTGCGATGGTTTCTCCATTGCATCAATGGTTAATCTGTTGCATCAGATGGTTAATTCGATGGTTAATCTGTTGCATCAGATTTTTAAATTTGATGATTGCTCTCTTGGATCAGATGGTTAATCTGTTGCATCAGATAAAAAAATAGTAGCATGATTTTGTTCAATAAAACCACACAATTTCACCATTTTTACCAAGAACAAGAACAAATAAATCTAGCAACACCAAAAACACTAACATCGTTGTTTTGTTGGTATAAAAACAAACAACATCGTGGTATAAAAACAAAAAACATCGTTGTTTTGTTTGTATAAATACAAATAACAAAAATAAAACTTTAAAAAAATGCAACAAACAACAAAAAATCGTAATTCACTCCAATAAGTGAAGCTAAGAAATTTCAGAAATTAGGGTTTTATTCAGACCACATTTCATATTAAAGAAATTAATATTGAAACTTTTAACCAATACTATAAGAGAAGTTGTATCAAGTTCCTCATTTTCTTCAAAACTAAAAAGGCCATAATTTTTTACCTGTGAAAGAAGAAAAGGGACGATGAAGAATTCGAAGTAGTTGTGGCCAGAGAGCAAGGCTGTCACATCGATTGACAGTTGAATGTTGAAAAGAAACTCGAAGCCCAACTATTTATCGTCGAAGGTTAAATTCATCGGGGATTAAAAGAAGAAATTTGCAAAACTATTGGTTGTGAGAAACTATCTCGATAGAGAGAGGAGAGACAGTTGATTTGGAGAAGATATGGGTATGGGTTGATTTGTATTTTTGAAAAGATTAGAAACTTTTAAAAATATTAATCAAGTCCAGAATTAACTTAATCTAGTTTCCTAATTATGATTGACCCTTTAAGTTTGCCAATGTCACCAATCCTTTATTCATGATTTAAACGACACATTTCCTTCAATTTTCTCCACTATCTTGTTACTTCCTCCATTTCATTTTACCTGACACATTTAGTTTGTATTAAAAAAATA
This sequence comes from Capsicum annuum, assembly GCF_002878395.1. NCBI lineage: Eukaryota > Viridiplantae > Streptophyta > Magnoliopsida > Solanales > Solanaceae > Capsicum > Capsicum annuum. The sequence continues at coordinate 145,376 of NW_025854804.1, forward strand.
CTACAATTTTTCCTAGATTATTGTTATTATTTTTGTTTATATACATCAAATTGTCTTGTAACAATTGACAAGTGCATTTTTCGTGAGACACCACTTCACGCCACACACTTCACACCATTCACTGATCAATATTATGATTGATTTTGTAGGGTTTAGATCAGGTAGTTTTAGTTGAGTCCGAATTGGAATTAACATTTTAACTAATTTAGTTTCGTTCAATAGATAATTGTCACACACTTAATGTTGACACCCAATTTTGGCTCTCCAATTGTTGACACCCAATATATTGTTGCTTCAAATTAAGTAAAAGAAATTCATTTGTCTTAGTTCATGGCACATATAGCTTACATATATAGTTTAATAGCTAACGAATTATGATATTTCTCAAACTTATCACCTTCTTAATTCCATGGTAGGAGGAACATCGGAAAATCGCAAAATATTGAGTAGACTAGGGAGTTTACTGCATCCTAGAGCTGGAGACGATGAAACAACCTGATAACGATCGTCATCAAAGAATCTATTATGAGTTTCCGTTACAACAGAAAACTATTTAATTGTCCTTGAATAGCTTATAATGGAAAACTGATCATCCACACAACATTAACATTTTCATACACTAAAAAAAATTGACATTAGTATTCTGGTTCAAAAATGCATGTTAAGTCGACATAGAAGTGTATAAACTTCTTAGGCACATGTGTTATCAAGATCAAAGACAAAAGACTCAGAAACATAAACGAAAAGTATTTGAAACCAATACAACAAACCTGCTTCTGAAGGCTCTGGCACCGAAAGCTTAATCTTTTTAAGGGCACGGGGATTTGGTTCCATCTCCATAGTTTGATCGATAGGGCATTGCTCTTGCAATCTCTCAAGACTAAAGGCCGTCACCTCAGGTGATATATCATGTGCCTATAATTAGGACAAAAGAGTAACATCGCAAACGATGTATAATAAGTGAGCTAACTGGCACAACATATGGGACTTGAGGTACCAAATTGTCCATAGTTTGTGCAGCATGAGAATTTAAAAAAAAATCATTCATTTAGATTATAGTAGTCTCAAAAAATTTTTAAAAAGCTAAATTTAACTTATAAAAGTCTAGAAAACACATCAGCATAGGGCTCTTCGGCATGCTTGACCTGATTCAAATTGAATATATTGAAGAACTCATACCACCAATCTCTAGAAATACCTCCTGACATATGACAACATAAAGAAATTGCAGAGTTAAATAATTGTATATTAGCACAACACCACGAACAAAATGATCAGTCAATATGTTATGAACATCCTTCCAAAATAAAGAATAGCAATTAATGCAAATTTAAAAACACGAAAAGCACTTTCCAGAAAAAATTAACCTCTGATAAGTGCACCAAAAACTTCAATGTATGGCATTATCAATTATTCCATTCAATCTATTTTCTATGGGCAGTGTTTTCTTTTTACACCGTTTAAAATAATAATAAGAACAAGAATAACAAAATTTTACATCAAAAATTTTTAGATAATATTTTTATTTTAATGATATGTTAATATAAGAATTGACATGGCATGTTGAAACCTACTACTATATATGAAGGATACTTTTAGTATGTTAACACCCCGTTTATCCTATGTAAACTTCCCTTATTAGTTTGCCCTCAACAAAAAGACTCAATTATATATTTCAGAAGAATTTAACTTTAAAATTCTCATTTTACTATAATAATTTATAGTCACATGTCTAAAGTTTATTTTAGCCGTCATGTTTCAAAAGACTTCCTTTATTTCTTAAAATCACTCGCTATGACATATGGCTTTTAAATAAAGAATTAATATATTTGTGGTAAAAGGCTTCCCTTTTTTCTTAAAACTCAAGGCATTTGAAACCAATACAACCAAACCTACTTCAGAAGAATCTGGCATCGGAAGTATAGCCGTAGTAGGAGCATCGAAGTTTGGTTCCATTAGAATAGTTTGTTCAGTGTAAATACCAAGTCCCTCTCCTTCATCCTGGAATGAATAAAACCGACAGTGATGTCACAACTTTAAGAAAATATGCTGTTGTATCAAAAATGTAAACACATACGTTGGACTCCCATTGTTGAGGCATATTTGAAATCTATAGATTCGAGAACTTCAACAATCAAATCGATGCTTTCACTATGCAATATCTAAGTGATAACTATTTATCACTATGCAATATAAGTAATAAATATTATAATTAGAAAAGAAGAAAAAAAAGCAACTTCATGGACTATATTTATTTGATCTCGCCAGCACAGAGATGACAGTCATGGACAAACAAGCAAGCGAACTTCTTTTTTGGACCAAGCAGACCGACAGTAGCAAAAAAGCCCTTGATATTCGTCTACGTTGTCCTTGGCTTAGTTACAACATGGAACCTCCAGTAATCACGGTTTCACTTTAAGCCATCCCGATAGCCTATTATCCCCATAAGCCTCCACAACCATAGAGTTTTAAAACATCTCTATCATTGGGTCTATGTTGCTCGGACTCTTCCAACAATAGCATTGGGTGCGTGTCAGATTCTTCAAAAGTATTTTTGAAGGATCCGACATAGGTGCGGCCACAATTTTTGAGAGTCCGAGCAACTTAGCATAGGGTTACTCAACCCCTAATTTTGCGTTACTTTCAAAGCCCTAAACTCTATTCTACTATGATTTATATATACTTTGGATGGAGAGGAAGTTCGTCAGCTGATGGCACCATGTTACTAGTCTTACCACCCTTTTGTCCTAACCGTGTCACCTAAATATACCCTCTGCTATATCATCATATAATCTTGAATTTATGCCATTATCGGTAAGCATCATACAATTATCTGTTCAATCAAGAAAAAGGAAGGAACTATTCAATGCATGGTTATTTAGTTGCCATTTAGATCAAATATTCAAATCAGACAAGAAGTAACATTCGTTTTACTGTTTCTTGAAATGAATGAAACGGATCATATAACACTTCTGTCATGTCAATCATCAGCAAAGAGAAACCCAATGAGCAAAGTCGATAGTCAAAAAGTGCATATTTTAAGCATCAGCTTAAGATTCAATTTCAACGCCTAGTAACAACAGCTCTTCACCTTCTTCTAGGAGAAAAATTAAGTGTATATGCACATCGATGGTTCATTCCCTTTTTGCTCCGATAATTGTTGAGTTTGGGACAGCTTTCACGTACCTCGATTAAATTCATGGGATACATCCCACCTCCCACTAGCGAAGGATATCAGGTGACTCTGTCCACCAGGACAGATGGGAAGAATCACCTTCTTGCGGTGCGAAGGTATGTGCCCGGAAAGTGGTATATCTAGGATGCGATACCACAGTTCATAGTAATTATTGCAGGCACTCGTATAATAACTTGACAAACCTGAAGCACCTGTAAAAAATGAAAAGAAGCACATTAAAATTCTCAGTATAGCAGTAAGATCTTTTAATTTTTTTTTGAAGAATTACACAGCGATCATGAAACTATTCATTCCTCAATCTATACTCTTGAGTAAATCTCTGCAGGAAAAGCAGGCACAGTCCCTTTCTGTTTTTATCATTTTGACGGTAAGAAGGGGAGCCTTGAAGCAATAGTAAAGTTGTTCTCTATTGAGTAAGGCATTAATGTTTGCATCGAGATGGTTATCTACCTACATTAATGGAGTATGGCTCTTTCCTGGATCCAGCAGAAACGCTAGACACTGCTGCATGCATCAGGCTGCCCTTATCATTTCGACACTAAATCTATAGATTTGATTGATTACGCTCCTAGCTAATCTAATAATAGCTTATGAACGACCAAATATAAGCCTAATAATGGACTTGAATACAAGTACCATCAACAAATGTTTCTTCAAACACTAAGGATCAATATCTTTAAAAACTATTTGGAGTCTAATTTGCGAAAGCTTAACTATCATTAGTATAATGTTACGTCAAGCATCAACAATCAAGGCCGCTAATATGAATGACCTTAACCTTATACTGAATCACTAATGCCTAAATCCATCAACGTTATAACCTTATCCTTAATCACTAATGTTAAGTGAGCTCACATGTGTTATCAAGACCAATGACGAGATTCTAAAACATAATCATAAGGTATTTAAAACCAATACAAACGAACCTGCTTCATAAGGATCTGGCGCCGGAAGCATGGTGTTTGGTTCCATCTGCATAGTTTGTTCAAAGTAAATACCACGTCCCACTCCATCATCCTGGAAAGAATTAAACCTCGTCAGTCATGCCACAACTTAAAAATACAAAATGTGGTTGTCTCGGAAATGTAAACATACTCCGGCCTCCCTCTGTTGACACATACTAGGAATCCGCTCCATCAAGCGGCTGTATGACACATGAAAATCAAAACGAGTTATAAATCTTCTCATCAGAACTTCAACAACCAAATTGACGCTTTCACTATGCAATATCATAGACATAACTAGTTATCCAGGGAAATTAATACTGAGAACAGGATAAATTCAATTTTACAGTCATAATTGTGTTGCAAAAAATCCAATTGAAACATTATTTTGTTCAGAGCAAAGCAGCATAATATAACATGAAGTTAAGTTAACAAGGAAAACACTACAAAATACAACTGCAAAAGCATTGGTTCGTATTGGCAAATAAACATAACACGTTACCTAGAGTTGTTTACAAATGGTGCCCTCTGACTACGATGAATCTCAAAAAATGTTAAATTAGATGTCACTTCGTCCTCATCCATCCTCGGATGGCATTGCACTTGCAACCTCTCAGGATTAAAGGCCGGCCCCAGAGGAGATATATTATGTGCCCTATAAGACAAAAAAAGTGACATCAGAAGGAGAAATTATAATTAATAAAATTAGGACAAAGCGATGTACAGTAGGATAGCTAACTGGTCTAGCAGAAGGGCGAAAAGATACTGGCGCAGCTTGAGGGACATGACGTACCACATTTTTCATAGTCCGTGTGGCCTGAGAATTAAAAAAAATATACATTTTTATTATAATATAATACTCTCAAAAAAAGATAAATATAACTTAGAAAAGCTTAAGGAATACCTCAGCATACGGATCTTCGATATGCTAATCCTGATTTGAGCTGAACATTCCATTGAACGCATACCACCAATCTTCTAAGTGACTGATCGGAGGTTAATTTTTTCTGGAAAGTACTTATTGTGTTTCTAAAATTACATTAATTGCTATTCTTTGTTTTGGAGGGATGTTCACAACATAGTGACTGATCATTTTGTTCGTGGTGTTGTGCTAATGTACAATTATTTAATTCTGCGGTTTCTTTCTGCTATCAAATGTCAGGAGGTATTCCTAGAAGATTGGTGGTATGAGTTTTTTAGTATGTTCAATTTGAATCAGGCTGAGCATGCCGAAGAGCCCTATGCTGAGGTGTTCTGTAGACTTTTCTATGTAAAATTTAGCTTTTTTTTTTTTTTTAATTTACACTACTATATTCTAAATGAATGATTATTTTTTAAATTCTCAGGCTGCACAAACTATGGACAATGTGGTACCTCAAGTCCCATATGTTGTGCTAGTTAGTTCTCTTACTATGCATCGTTTGGCACTTATTTTATAAATTATAATGTCTCTGTTATGATGTCACTCTTTTGTCCTAAATATAGGCACATAACATATCACCTGCAGTGCTAACCTTTAGTCCTGAGAGATCGCAAGAGCAATGCCCTATCGATCAAACTGTGGCGATGGAACCAATCCCCGTGCCCTTAAAAGGATTAAGCTTTCGGTGCCAGAACCTTCGAAAGTAGGTTCGTTGTATTGGTTTCAAATACTTTGATTTTATGTTTTAGAATCTTTTGTCTTTGATCTTGATAACACATGTGAACTCACCTAAGATGTTTATACTCTTATATGTCGACTTAACATGCATTTTGAATAAGAATACCAATGTCAATTTTAGTTAGTGTCTGTTTATGTTATGACTGTGTGGATGATCTGTTTGTCAATTATAAGCTCTTCAAGGACAATTAAATAGTTCTCTATTACAACGGAAACTCATATCAGATTCTTTGTTGATATGACCGTTATCAGATTGTTCCACTGGCTCTAGCTCTGCCATGCAGCAATCTCCCTAGTCTAACCAATATCTCGTGATTTTCCTCTCTTCCTCTTGGCATGGCATTAAGAAGATGATAAACTTGAGAAAGATCATACTTCATTAGTTTTTAAACTATCTATGTAGACTATATATGCCATGAACTAAGACAAGTGAATTTCTTTTACTTAATTTGAAGAAACAATATATTGATGGTACTTGTAGTCAAGTTCATTATTAGGTTTATATAAAAGATGACTTTCGTCCTTCATTGTGAATAATCATTTATTAGATTATCGAGAAGCCTAGTCAATCATTAGGTTTACATATCAATTGATGCTTGCATCAGGGTAGGCTTCCGATGTTGTATCTCTTGGGATATGGCCCTTCCCTGAACCTTGCGTAAACACAGAATCCTTCGTGCACCAAAGTTATCGTCATCATTTTGACACAAATCTGTCTATATGTTGACTAGGTTTCTCGCTAATCTAAGAAAGTCTTATTTATAGCCAAGGAAGAATGTGATCTTTTATATAAACCTAACAATGGAATTGAGTGCAAGTACCATCAATATATTGTTGCTTCAAATTAAGTAAACAAAATTCATTTGTCTTAGTTCATGGCACATATAGCCTACATGTACGGTTTAACAACTAACGAATTATGATCTTTCTTAAACTTATCGCCTTCTTAATTCCATGCCAGGAGGAAGATCGGAAAACCGCAAGATATTGAGTAGACTAGGGAGTTTACTACATCCCAGAGCTGGAGACGACGGAACAACTTGATAACGATTCTCATCAAAGAATCTATTATGAGTTTCCGTTACAATAGGGAACTATTTAATTGTCCTTGAACAGATTATAATTGAAAACAGATCATCCACACAGCCTTAACATTTTCATACACTAACAAAAATTGACATTAGTATTCTAGATCAAAAATGCATGTTAAGTCGACATAGAAGAGTATAAACTTCTTAGGTGAGCTCACATGTGTTATCAACATCAAAGATAAAATATTCCGAAATATAAATGAAAATTATTTGAAACCAATACAACGAACCTGCTTCCGAAGGCTCTGGCACCGAAAACTTAATGGGCATTGCTCTTCCAATCTTTCAAGACTAAAGGCTGTCACCTCAGGTGATATATCATGTGCCTATAATTAGGACAAAAGAGTGACATCATAACAGAGACATTGTAATCTATAAAATATGGAGCGAACAATGCATAATAAGTGAGCTAACTGGCACAACATATGGGACTTGAGGTACCACATTGTCCATAGTTTGTGCAGCCCGAGAATTTAAAAAAACTCATTTATTTAGATTAAAGTAGTCTCAAAAAAATTTTATAAAGCAAAATTTAACTTATAAAAGTCTAGAAAACACCTCAGCATAGGGCTTTTCGGCATGCTCGACCTGATTCAAATTGAGTATACTGAAGAACTCATACCACCAATCTCTAGGAATACCTCCTGAGAATCGACAGCCGAAAGAAATTGCAGAATTAAATAATTGTATATTAGCACAACACCACAAACAAAATGATTAGTCAATATGTTATGAACATCCTTCCAAAATAAAGAATAGAAATTAATGCAAATTTAAAAACACAAAAAGCACTTTCCCAAAAAAATTAACCTCTAATAAGTGCACCAAAAACTTCAAAGTAAGGCATTATCAATCATTCCATTCAATCTATTTTCTATGGGCAGTCCTTTCCTTTTAGATAGTTTAAAAAAATAATAAGAACAAGAACAACAAAATTCTATATCTAAAATTTTTAATCATATTTTCATTTTAATGATATGTTAATATAAGAATTGACATGGCATGTTGAAACCTACTACTATATATCAAGGATACTTTTAGTATGTTAACACTCCGTTTATCCTATGTAAACTTTCCTTATTAGTTTTCCCTCAACAAAATGTCTCAATCATATATTTCAGAATAATTTAACGTTAAAATTCTCATTTTACTATAATAATTTATAGTCACATGTCTAAAGTTTATTTTAGCCGTCATGTTTCAAAAGACTTCCTTTATTTCTTAAAATCACTACCTATGACACATGGCTTTTAAATAAAGAATTAATAAATTTGTGGTAAAAGACTTCCTTTTTTCCTTAAAACGCAAGGCATTTTAAACCAATACAACCAAACCTGCTTCAGAAGAATCTGGCATCGGAAGTATAGCCGTAGTAGGAGCATCGGAGTTTGGTTCCATTAGCGTAGTTTGTTCATTGTAAGTACCAAGTCCATCTCCTTCATCCTGGAAGGAATAAAACCGGCAGTTATGTCGCAACTTTAAGAAAATATGCTACTGTATCGGAAATTTAAACACATACGCTGGCCTCCCATTGTTGAGGCATATATGGAATCAGCTCCGTTGGGTGGCTGTATTACAGATGAACATTAAAAAGAGTTTGAAATCTACAGATTCGAGAACTTCAACAATCAAATCAATGCTTTCACTATGCAATATCTAAGTAATAACTAATTATCACTATGCAATATAAGTAATAACTATTATAATTAGAAAAGAAAAAAGAAAGAAACTTCGTGGACTATATTTATTTGATCTCGCCAGCACAGAGACGACAGTCATGGACAAACAAGCAAGACAAATTCATTTTTGGACCAAGTATACCGATAACAAACACGTATTATCTTTCATATAATTGTTATCTTGAAAATAAGCAATAGCAAAAACGCCTTTGATATTCGTCTCCGTTGTCCTTGGCTTAGTTACAACATGGAACCTCCAGTAATCACGGTTTCACTTTAAGTCATCCCGATAGTCTATTATGCCCATATGCCTCCACAACCATAGAGTTCCCAAACATCTCTATCATAGGGTCTATGTTGCTTGGACTCTTCCAACAATGTCATAGGGTGTGTGTCGGATCCTTCAAAAGTAGTGCATTTTTTAAGGATCCGACATAGGTGCGGCCACAATTTTTTCAGATTCTGAGCACCCCTAATTTTGCATTACTTTCATATCCCTAAACTCAATTCTACTATTATTTATATATACTTTGGATGGAGCGGAAGTTCGTCAGCTGATGGCACCATGTTACTAGTATTACCACCCTTTTGTCCTAACCGTGTCACTTAAATATACCCTCTGCTATGTCATCATATAATCTTGAATTTATGCCATTATTGGTAAGCATCATACAATTATCTGTTTAATCATGCAAAAGGAAGGAACTATTTAACGCATGGTTATTTAGTTGCCATTTAGATCAAATGTTCAAATCAGAGAAGAAGTAACATTCGTTTTACTGTTTCTCAAAATGAACGAAACGGATCATATGACACTTCTGTCATATCAATCATCAGCAAATAGAAACCTAATGAGCAAAGTCGATGGTCAAAAAGTGCATATTTTAAGCATCAACTTAAGATTCAATTTCAGCTCCTAATAACCACAACTCTTCACTTACTTGTAGGAGAAAAACTAAGTGTATATGCACATCGATGGCTTACTCCCTTCTTTTTTTTGATAATTGTGGAGTTTGGGTCAGCTTTCACGTACTTGAATTAAATCCATGCGATACCTCCCACCGGCCACTAGCAACAGATGACTCTGTTCACCAGGACAGATGGGAAGAATCACCTTCTTGCGGTGCGAAGGTATTTACCCGGAAAGTGGTATATCTAGGATGCGATACCACAGTTTATAGTAATTATTGCAGGCACTCGTATAATAACTTGACAAACCTGAAGCACCTGTAAAAAATGAAAAGAAGCACATTAAAATTCTCAGTATAGCAGTAAGATCTTTTTAATTTTTTTTGAAGAATTACACAGCGAGCATGAAAAAGTTCATTGAAATTGTTGTGCGTAATTTAAATTTAGTAAACAATAAATATGGAGGAACATATTTTTTCCATGGTCGGATACAATGGTATTTTTAACTAATCCACCTTTATGTTGGCGAGGGATGACGTAGACCATAATATAAGCATGAAAATAGTGTGCCACAAGATATGTTTAAATGTATATTATTTCTTATAGGATTTTGTAGGAAGTAATCAGAAAGCATGATAGGGAGCTATGAGACGTAAATGAAAAGCAGAGGCAAATCCAGAATTTAAGCCCTATAGGTTCAACCTTTAATGTTCGTTGTATAGAACACATTGTATTTTTGAAATTATTATACATACTAGTCATCAAAATTTTTACTAGATTTTTACGCATAACTCAGATTTTGCATTGAAAGTACTGGGTGCAGATGAAGCCAAGGCCACAACACTATACCTGCCTCTTATGGAAAGCCACACTTTGTGTTCGAACGACCTTGCCCAACAACCACAAAAATCATTATGTATTTATATCTTTAATTTATGCTCTATCCCTATGATGATTATAAGGGAAAAAAGAAAGGAAGTCGCAAATGGAATATTTCTATTTAGTTTACAACATTCTCTAATACAACTTGCCAAGTCGGACACCTCTAGTATTATCTTGTGGAAATTGGAATGACCGAGGTAGAAGTGTTTTAGACTATTTGCAAAGACAAAGTAGTCTCAAATATGTTTGATTTATACCAAGCTATTTGCACAAGAGATCAAAGTAAATTACAACTTTCAGACATATTATGATGTCAAGATCAACTAAGACACATAGTACTATTAAGGATAGGGTTTTGCTGTTTAAAATGATAAAGCAAGCCAAGCGAGGAGTTATCTCTTCATGAGAGAAGCAACGAAGCTTAGAGAAGTGTGTGTCCACTCAAATGATGATGCGCAAAATAATTCCAATGATAAACGGTTATATTTGGCTTAACTATGAGGAGTTGGATTAATATTAGCTTTAGTATAGCATTAACTTCATATATATATATATCTATATATTAGGTACTTTTTTTTTGTTTTCCATAACTCGTGTTCTTTAGTTCACCGAAGCATGCGCTTTAGTTGTCACTTTTTGCTTAAAGCCATAGATCTTATTGCTTCTTTGTCTGATTTACTTCAAAGAAGTATGCACTTTAATTCTATCTTTTCACTTCACTCCCATAGATCTGGTTTCCTTTTTGTGCTTTTCGTTTTTCAAAACATTGGAGCCTAATGGTATAAGCTTGCTTGACAGCATGATCATTACATCAATAATGACGAGAGTGGGCGAATCAAACTAGTGTTCCCATATGGAAGGCTTTGCGCTCAAAGTGCACGGGCTAGGAAACGATCAAGGCTCTACTCTTCGAATGGAGTTCATCCTTTTCTCATTGCGAGAAAGAATTCTCGGTCTTCTCCTATTAGGAAAGGCGGTGAGGTGAATTTCCGATACATAAACAAAACAAATCTTATGGAACTCAATAATTGAACTGATATTCATTTCTTCTTTCACTTCCCCTCCTACCATATCCGCCTGATGATGCACAATGAGGATGTCTTTCCCCTTCCATATGTGAAATGGATATCACAATTTAAAAACTTCCCTAAATCTATGCCCTCTACTCTTGGGTAATTTCAAGAGATCGCAGATACAAATCACATGTTATAGAAAATTTTAGCAAGAATGGTAGAGTTGTCTCTGTGTGACCTACAGGTCATATGTTCGAGACGTGAAAGCAACGATTAATGCTTGCATTAGTGTAGCTTTTCTACATCACAACCCTTGCAATGCGGTCTTTCCCTAGACCTTTCTAGCGTGGAATGCTTGGTGCATCAGTTGCTGATGTGTCACTTTTAGGACACAAGTTTGAGCAATGGAATTAGCTATTGATGCTCGCATCAGGGTAGGCTGCCTACATTGTATCCCTTGGGATATGGCCCTTCACCGAACCTTGCATAAACACAGAATATTTCATGCACCAATATTGCCATCATCATTTTGACACAAATCTATAGATATGATTGACTAGGCTTCTCGCTAATCTAAGAAAGGCTTATTCACAACCAAGGAAGAATACGATATTTTATATAAACCTAACAATGGACTTGAATACAAGTACCATCAATATATTTTTTCTTTAAGTAAAAGAAATTCAACTGTCTTTATTCATGGCATATATAGCCTACATAAACTTTATAACAGCTAACGACTTATGATATTTCTCAAACATATCACCTTAATGTCATGCCAAGAGGTAGACCGAAAATCGCGAGATATTGATCAGTTTGCAGCATCTCTGAGCTGGAGTCAATGGAACAACCTGACAATGACAATCAACAAAGAATCTGACCATGAGTTTCCATTATAGTAGAGAACTATTTAATTTTCGTTGAAGAGCTTATAATTAACAAACAGATTATCCACCCAGCCATAACATATTCATACACTAACAAAAATTGACAATAGTATTTTGGTTCAAAACTTTTTGATTTACTTCTGTAATGACCAAATAATCTAGGCTATAGATACATTCTTTCTAGCAGTATTTGGTTATCATCTTAGTGCATGTTAAGTCAACGTATAAGAGTATAAACTACTTAGGTGAGCTCATATGTGTTATCAAAATCAAAGATAAAAGATTCTAATACATACACTCAAAGTATTTGAAACCAATACAACGAACCTACTTCCGAAGGTTCTGGCACCGAAAGTTTAATCTTTTTATGGGCACGGGGACTTGGTTCCATCTGCACAGTTTGATCAAAAGGGCATTGCTCTTACGATCTCTCAGGACTAAACGCTGGCACCATAGATGATATGTTATGTGCCTATAGTTAGGATAAAAGATAGACATCATTAGGGAGACATTGAAATCTATTAAATAAGGACCAAACGATGCATAGTAAGAGAGCTAACTGGCACAACGTATGGGACTTGAGGTACCACATTGTCCATAGTTTGTGCAGCCTGGGAATTTATAAAAAATCAATAATTTAGATTATAGTTGTCTCAAAAAAAAGTTTAATTTAACTTAGAAAAGTCTAGAGAACACCTCAGCATAGGACTCTTTGGCATGCTCGGCCTGATTAGAGTTTAACATACTGTATAACTCATACCACCAATCTTGTAGAAATAAATCACAGAATTAAATAATTGTATATTAGCACAACACCACAAACAAAATGATCAGTCACTATGTTGTGAACATCCTTCCAAAATAAAGAATAGCAATTAATGCAAATTTTGAAACACAAAAATCACATTCCAGAAAAAACTAACTTCCGATAAATGCACCAAAAACTTCAAAGAATGACATTATCAATCATTCCATCCAATCTTTTTTCTATGGGTAGTCTTTTCTTTTTAGATCGTTTACAAAAAAAAAAATAATAACAACAAAATTCTATATCTAAATTTTTTAAATAATATTTTCATTTTAATGATATGTTAATATAAGAAATGACATGGCATGTTGAAACCTACTACTATATATCATGTTTACTTTTGGTATGTTACACTCCGTTTATCCTAATTTATATGACAAACTTTCCTTATTAGTTTCTCCCCAACAAAATGGCTCAATATATATATTTTAGAATAATTTAACTTTAAAATTCTTATTTTACTATAATAAAAAGTTTAATTTAGCCTTCATGTTTCAAAAGACTCCTTTCTTTCTTAAAATCGCTCTCTATGACACATAAATTTAAATAAAGAATTAGAAATTTAATTTGTGGTAAAAGACTTTCTTTTTTTCTAAAACGTAAGGCATTTGAAACCAATACAAACAAACTTGCTTCAGAAGTATCTGGCATCGGAAGCATAGCAGTAGCAAGAGCATCGGAGTAATTTGGTTCCATCTGCATAGTTTGATCGATGAAAATACCAAGTCCCTCTCCTTCATCCTGGAAGGAATAAAACCGGCAGTTATGTCGCAACTTAAAAAAAATATGTTGCTATCTCAAAAATGTAAACATATACTCTTGCCTCCCATCGGCTAGCTGTATAATACATGAACATCAAAAAGAGTAAGAAATATACAGATTCACGAACTTCAACAACAAATTGATGCTTTCACTATGCAACACAGAATTGGATAAATTCAATTTTACAGTCATAATTGCATTGCACAAAACCAATGGATATGTGATTTTGTTCAAGAATGAAGAAGAATAGATATAACACGAAGTTAAGTGAAGAGTGAAAACAATATAAAATATATCAAGCACAGAAATGTTGGTCCAGATAAGCAATAAACACATGTTACCTAAAATTAGTTTCAAATGGCACCAGCTGAGTTGGACGATGCATATCAACAAAGCTTAAATCATACATCAATGCATAGTCAAGTGTCTTCAGGTGGAAGGCCGGCACCATAGGAGATATATTATACTCAAATGATAGCATGGTAGAATGAGGAGAAAGCGCTGGCAGAGCAGAGGGTATATTACATACAACATTGTCAATAGTATGTGTTGCCTGAGAGTTCAAAAAAATCATGCATTTAGATTATAATAGTCTTTGAAAAAGAAGAACTTAACTTGGAAAAGTTTAGGCAACACCTCAGTATTGGATTCTTGGGCACGCTCAGCCTGATGAAACGTGTATGTATCATAGAAAAAGTTCCACCACTCCTGTAGAAACCCCTCCGGGGATTCGATTGCTAAAACAAATCGCAGAAATCAAATAATTGTACATTAGCACATCACCACAAATAAAAGTATCAATCAATACATAGTCCACATCCCTCCAAAATAATAAATAACAATTAATTCAATTTAGAAACACGAAAATCACTTTCAAGAAAAATTGATATGGCACACTTTCCTTATTAGCCACATATATAAAAATAGTTGGGGGTCTACCAGAAATAACCTTTCTACTTCTTCTTAGGTTGTGATATACACTGCGTACACTCTACCCTCCCCAGACCCCACTTTGTGGGATTACACTTGGTAAGTTGTTGTTGATGTACTCATACGTAAAAAAAAAGGGGCAGCCCGGTGCACTAAAGCTACCACTATGCGTGGTGTCCGGGAAGGGCCCCACCACAAGGGTGTATCGTACGCAGTCTTACCTTGCCTTTCTGCTAGAGGTTGTTTCTAAGGCTTGAACCCATGAACTTCTGGTCACATCACAACAACTTTACCAGTTATTACAAGGGTCCCTTTCGATGTACTCATACGTATAAAACTAAAATGACATCAAAGTAATAAACAGAGTTCTTAAATTATTTATTGATGCTTGAGTTAGAGTAGGTTGTCTAGGTCACTTTGGATAAATGCAGGATGCTTAGTTCCTCGAGATTATCATTTATTTGAAGTTGACTATTGATTCACATCCCTTTTTTTGTAGACTTAGGATGAATGCATGATGCTCCGTGCCTCGAGATTAACATTCATTTGGAGTTATCTATTGATGCTTAGGTTATTGTAGCCTACCTAGGTCACATCCCTTTGGGTTAAGGGCCTTTTCCCCGACTTTGGGTAAATGGATGATGCTTCGTGCCTCAAGATTATGATGCCCACGGGGGTTTTCACCAATAAGACTCTCTCATTTTTGTATTTCTTTCCTGATTTCTTATGCTGAGGGAGACGATTGGTACCTCACAATGTATCATCATATCCATTACATTCTTAGCCTTAACAATATCAAAAATTGATCTGAAGGACTTTCTTTGGTTGTAACTTGGATTTTGGTTAGGGTTGGAAAAGATGGGAAGGGGCTCAAACGATACTTGAAGTAGGGGTGGGACTTACAACTTTTGGAATCGACTCAAACAACACATTAACTCATGCTCTATCTTTGTTGACTTGGTGAATCTTAAATCTTTATTTGGTTGGACCGAGCCCGAAATAGGACAGCCTACGTATCTCACTCCTTAGAGAGGAGAATCAGGTAGCACGTAGTTCCATCAGCTTGTTCTTTATTTTGATTTGATTGAGTTTTTTTTTCTTTTATTCCTATTTTGTTGACATTTATCTTTGAATCTATCTTGATTCCAAAAGAGGGACATGAAAGAAAAATAAAACGAAGCTCAAAACGGGTAAACAAAGGATGACACAATGTTTGGATAGAAGAATAAAATGCCTTCATTATATAAATCTTCAAAAATGCAAGTACTGAACATGCAATAAACTCAACAAAGGATCAAATATCATACATAGTATCTTTTGAATGCATCAGCATTGATAGCCATTTCTACCATTTTGCCTTCAATATCTGTGAAACATAAGGCTCCATTGGGCAAAACTTTCTTCAAAACGAAGGGACCTTGCCAGTTAGGGGAGAACTTGCCTTTCGCTTCAACCTGGTAAGGAAGGATACGTCTCAATACCAACTGACCAACTTCAAAATTCCTGGGATGGACCTTTTTGTTATACGCTCGAGTCATCCTCCTCTGATACAACTGGCCATGACACACAGATGTTAGCCTTTTTTCCTCAATCAAGCTCAAATGTTCCAGTCAGGTTTTTACCCATTCGTCATCATTAATCTCTGCTTCTACATTGATGCAAAGAGAGGGAATTTTAACTTCTGCAGGGATGACTGCTTCTGTCCCATACACTAATAAATATGGAGTTGCCCCTGTTGAAGTACGAACAGTAGTGCGATAACCTAGCGATGCAAACGACAACTTTTTATGCCACTATCTAGACCCCTGTACCATTTTTTGCAGTATCATTTTTATATTCTTATTGGCGGCTTCTACAACACCATTGGCCTTTGGGCGATATGGAGTAGAATTTCGATGTGCGATCTTAAACTGTTGACACACTTCTTGCATCAAATGACTATTGAGATTGGTTGCATTGTCTGTAATGATCATCTTAGGAATTTCAAATCTACAAATGATATTGGCATGAATAAAATCTACCACAGCTTTCTTTGTCACTGACTTGAAAGGTACTGCTTCCACCCATTTTGTGAAGTAGTCAATGGCTACCAAAATGAATCTATGTCCATTTGATGCCTTCATCTCAATCGGTCCAATAACATCCATTCCCCAAGCCACGAACGGCCATGGAGAGGCCATTGCATGCAACTCAACAGGAGGAGAACGTATCAGATCACCGTGTACCTGACATTGATGACACTTTCGCACAAATTGAATAGAATCCCTTTCCATAGTAAGCCAGTAATAACCTGCTCGAAGAATATTCTTTGACAAGACATGATCGTTCATGTGTGACCCGCATACTCCGGAGTGTATCTCAACCATGGTTGTCGAGGCTTCTCTTGCATCTACACACCTTAAAAGTCCTAGATCTGGGGTCCTCTTATACAAGATTCCCCCACTTAAGAAAAATCCACTAGCCAAATGCCTAATAGTCCTTTTTTGATCGTTGGTGGCATATGCTGGGTATTCTCCTGACTGAATGTACCACTTGTTATCCAAGAACCAAGGTTCTCCATCGAGCTCTTCTTTAACCGCACTACAGTAAGCATGCCGATCACGACTCTGTATATTCACTAGATCGATATAGGCTTTGTCAGGATGTTAGAGCATTGAAGACGGAGCGGCTAAATCATCAGCAATTTCATTATGAATCCTTGGAATTTGCCTAAATTTTACTTACACAAACCGTTGACATAGCTCCTGCAAGCATTGTTTCAAATCTCGCGTCTCCCAATCGCCTTGAATTTGATAGATGAGCAAATCTGAATCTCGCAACACCAATAATTCTTGGACTCCCATATCAACAGCTAACCTCAAACCAAGAATGCAGGCTTCATACTCTGCCATATTGTTAGTACAGTAGAATCGAAGTTGCACTATTACTGGGAAATGTTATCCCAATTCAGAAATAAGCACCGCACCTATTCCGACTCCTTTCATATTGACAGCTCCATCAAAAAATAACCTCCAACCTGGATCAATATCTATGATGACTTTATCAAAACACGACACTTCTTCATCAGGAAAATATATCTTTAATGGCTCGTACTCGTCATCGATGGGATTCTCAGCAAGATGATCTACCAAGGCTTAGGCTTCCATGGCGGTTTGAGTCACATATACAATGTCAAACTCAGTAAGCAATATTTTCCACTTTGCCAATCGACCCGTCGGCATAAGCTTCTGAAAGATATACTTCAAAGGATCCATGCAGGAGATGAGATAAGCAGTATAGGATGAGAGATAATGCTTCAACTTCTGTGCCACCCAAGTTAGGGCACAACACGTCCTTTTAAGAAGAGTATACCTGGCCTCATATGCGGTGAACTTCTTGCTAAGATAATAAATAGCCTGCTCCTTTTTGCCTGTGACATCATGTTGACCCAGGACATAATCAAAAGAATTGTCCATGACTGATAAATATAAGATCAAAGGCCTACCAGGCTCCAGGGGTACCAGCACGGGCGGATTTGAGAAATATCTTTTGATTCAATCGAACGCTTCCTGACATTCTTTAGTCCATTTTACCGCAACACTCTTTTTCAGAAACTTGAATAGGGCTCACAAGTGGTTGTGAGTTGAGCAATAAACCTGCTAATGTAGTTCAGTCTACCAAGAAAACTTATCACTTCCATTTTATCTTGGACAGGGGCAAATCCTGAATGGCTTTGATTTTTGAGGGATCCAATTCAATTCTCCGACGGTTGACTACAAACCCGAACAACTTTCTAGCTGGCACTCCAAATACATATTTTGCCGGGTTGAGTTTGAGATTATACCTGCGAAGCCTTTCAAAGAACTTTCTTAAATATTTAAGATGGTCGGCCTGACTCTTTGACTTAATAATCACATCATCCACATAGACCTCAATCTCTTTATGCATCATATCATGAAACATAGTGGTCATGGCTCTCATGTATGTTGCTCCAGCATTCTTCATATCGAACGGCATCACTCGATAACAATAAGTCCCCCATGGTATGATAAAAGACGTCTTCTCTGCGTCGTCATCATCCATAATGATGTGGTGATATCTGGTATAGTAATCCACAAAAGAGGCAACCTTGTGTTTAGCACAGTTGTCTAATAAAATTTCGATGTTGGGCAGTGGAAAATCATCTTTCGGACTTGCTCTATTCAAATCATGGTAATCAACACACACTTGAATTTTTCCATCTTCTTTGGTACGAGAACAACATTAGATAACCACATGGGATAGCGAGCTACTCGAATTACTTTGGCTTCAAGTTGTTTCATGATTTCCTCTTTAATTTTAATACTTACATTTGTTTTAAACTTCCTCAACTTCTGTTTGACAGGAGGGAATGCGGGATCAGTTGGCAATTTGTGAGCCACTAATTCAGTGCTTAAACTCGGCATATCATCATAAGACCATGCAAAAACATCCGTATAATTAATTAATGCTTAAATCATTTCATCTTTTAGCTGTGGCAAAACATGTAAACTGATTTTAGTTTCCCTAACATCATCTTGATCCCCTAGATTTATTGTCTCAGTCTCATTCAAATTGGGATTCCGTTTGTCTTCAAACTGTTCCAACTCTTTGCTTATTTCTTCTAGTGCTTCTTCTTCATCATATTCCCCATCCTGCTTCATTACATCTTGATAAGTTTGGATTTTAAGGTCAGGCTGAAAATTCCGCATGTATGTCATGTCATTAGAATCAGCATAAAGAGAACTGTGTAAAAAAAAGAAAAACAAAATATATTAGACACGAAACAAAAGGGACATTGTATTTCATTAAATAAAAAGATAGAAGGGTTTAAACATAGATGCCAACATAACATAAACAAACTAAAATCCGAATTACAACCCTGAAATAGCTCGGATAAATTGAAAAAAAAAATAAACTACCAAAACTCCGTCTTTACGGGGAGAGGATTAACTTCCCAATTATTGAGCCGGACAGCTGGACCTATGAATTGCACGTCTGCCATACTGGTACCTTCACCTGCTTCGACCATATCTACTTCAATAAAAAGTTTCTGCAAGTCATCAACCAATTCATCTTCAAATTCCACATGCTTCGTGACACCGCTCTTAACAAATAATTCACTGAGTAGTGGCATTGGGCGAGGGAGTGACTATGTTTCCTTTTTCCTTCCTTTGGTTTTCTTTAGATCTTCAGCTGTAGGCTCAAATCCCAGACCAAACGTGCCCACATTCTCACCCGAATATATGGGATGAACTATACTGTGCAGAGACGCTCCCAAACCTTTTCCTGGCTCAAATCCGTATTTTCAAAGTTCATTCACCATCATGATAGAAGCAAAAGACAATTGCGGTCTGGGTATAGCCGGCCGTTCAAGGATACGATTCACTAGAAATGTATCAAAAATTTGATAGACGAATGTCTCCTCTACGTGATTTGCTTCAATAAGAGACAAGGGAGAATCTTCTTAAGCTGACAAATCTCCTTCACCATGAATAACTACTTCTTGCCTGTCTTGCTCAAACTTAATCATTTGGTGCAGTGTAGATGCAACCGCCTTGGCCTTGTGGATCCACGGCTTTCCCAACAACAAATTGTAAGAGGAGTCTACATTCAATACTTGAAACTATATGGCAAACTCAACAGGCCCTATGATCAACATTAGTTCTATTTCGCCAATGGAATTTGATTTTGTACCATCGAAATCCGTAACACATATATTGTTAGGCCTGATCCTATCAGCACCAATATTCAACTTTTGCAAAGTAGAAATAGGGCAGATATTTGCCCCTGAACCTCCACCAATCATAACATGAGTGACATAGAAATCTTCACACTTCACTGTAATGTAAAGGCCCCGGTTATGCCCTGTACCTTCAATGGGCCATTCATCGTCAGAAAAGTTGATCCGATTGACCTCAAAGATTTTTTCAACCATTTTATCAAGTTGGTTGATTGTAATCTCCCTTGGAATATATGATTCATTTAATACCTTCAGTAAAATATCACGATGCTCCTTGGAGTGCAACAACAAAGATAAAAGGGAAATTTGAGCAAGGGTTTTCTTCAACTGGTCTAATATTAAATACTCTGGCAATTTCATCTTTTTCAAAAATTCTTCGGCTTCTTCTTCAGTGATAGGATTTTTGATAGATGACGGTCCACTCACCGTTGGGTTGGACTTTCTTATGTTTTCAGGCACGAAGCATCTGCCTGACCTAGTCAAACCCCCTACCTCATCTACATCTTCCAAAACTTTTTTCCTATGATAGGTCATCACAGTCCGCCCATAATTCCAATGAACCCTTTTCACATCAACTATCGGAGGTTGGGTCACCGGTTTGAGGACAATAGGCGCTACCAGTGCTCCTTTCACCGTCAAGATGGGCTGACTCAGAGCCCCCACCACTGTCAACTTACGTTTATCCTGACTTAAATCAACATACCTTCTGGCGCCCTGTACTGTGATCAGGGGTTTCTTTGTGATTTCTTGGGCTTTATCTTCTCTCATTCCTTCCTGGTTCGATGACATTGCTTTCAAAGACTCCTCCACATTTACTGATTTCTCCTCAATGGTATGTATCTTGACAATAGTCTTATAACCCCTCAAAGATTCTTTCCCGTCATATATCAATTCTAACATATTGGTTTCAGCATGGGTTGGCATCGGATTCTGGTTAATGTTTGGAACCTCCGGGGCCTGGACCAGCATCTGATTTGTGTCAATTAAATCTTAGACAGATCTTTTTAAATGCCAGTATTTCTTGATATCATGGCCTGGCATATCACAATAGTACGCACACCTTAAAGAATAATTGAGATTCCTCGGCGGTGGATTCGAAAGCCTTCCTTGAATTGGGCTTAAAACCTTCAACTTTCTCAACCTATCAAACAAGCTAGCATATGACTCCCCAAGAGGTATGAATTGATTTTTGACCGCCTTCTCTTTCTTATACTCGGGCCTAGGCTGAAAGCTTGGTCTAGAGGGGTTTTGGTAATTTGGTGGGGCGAATGGGAGATTTTGTGGAGCTTATGCGCGCCACTGCGGGTAAGAAGGGGTTTGGGCATATGGCTGCGTGCTATATACTGGGTACGGGGGTGGTGGAATGGAATATAAAGGGTTTTGTAGAGGGTAGTAATGGTGAGGAGAAATATATAGAGCTTGGGCATAGACTTGGGCTTGGGATTGGGGATAGGGGCGAGGTGGTCTTTTGAGATAGGTCTCATTGCCGGAAGTAAATGTTGAAAATAGGTCTTATCCTGCGCCTGAATGAAACCTTCTACCAACTTACTTTTTTTCATTGGAGGATTTACACTGGCGGTCTGTTCACGCCACCTTATCGCGTATTCCCTAAAACCTTCAGTGCTCTTTTTCTTCATGTTGACCAAGGATTTTTTGTCCTGAATCAGGTCGATGTTATACTGAAAATGTTGAACAAATTCAGAAGCCAAATCATCCCAGCTGTTCTATTTATCAATATCTTGATCGATAAACCATTCTAAGGCTAGATCAGAAAGACTCTCGCCAAAGAAGGCCATGAGCAGTTCTTTCTTTCCTCCTACAGCCCTCAACTGGTTGTTATAACGTGTTAAGTGTGCCATAGGATCACCCTGTCCTGCATACTTCTTGAACTTAGGCATTCTAAAATTAGGGGGAAGGTTGATATCTGGGAACATGCAAATATCTTTATAGAAAACACTCCTATAATCTCCGATCCCTTACAAATTCCTCATATCCTGCTCTAAACTTTTCAATTTCTGGGCTATGATATCATGTTCATTTGCTGCGACAAGTTTCTCCGTATCAAATGGAAATGTAGGCGGCTGAGTGTACCCATACGATTCATTCATTTGCAAAGTAGGCTCCGGGGCATAATGCTGACTATCTGAAACCTTCAGTACTGGATCACTGGCAGACCTAGGAAGCTTTATTGTGGGAGGCACAACATATATGGGAGTTTCATATGGTGGCAGAGCCACGAATACCGGTGTGATCGGTGGTGCTGGCTGAGTAGCTAGTCTTGATTGGGGAGCCGCCAAGGGCACACCAGAACTACCAAGATAATAATGTCACGGGGTGAATCCTGGCGCGTGCTCAGGTGACTCAGTAGGAGCAGAGAATTGCGCCTGAGAGAGCGGCGAGAAATTAGAGATATTCCCAAGACCTTTAGGGAGCGGAGGAGGAGGCATTCTATTGGCTCATGTCCGGTGTAAATCTATCAATTGTTGCCTGATCCTTACTACCTCATCATTGTGTTCAGAACTTTCTTCCCTGTGATCTTGATCTGGGTCAATGAGCAAATTTTTAATCTCCCTGCTAGCTATGGCGAGCTTTGCTTTGGATCTAGTGAAGTATGGGTGACTAGCCAGAGTTCTGCAAACCTACCACTGTTATCTGAAAGACCATGCTCATCAAAGACGACATCCATTAGGATTAGGGAACACAACAAGCATGGGAATCACAATGGTAAAATTGTCCTAAATTCATGTTCATTTCTACTAACTTTTGAGGGTAGCGAGGTCATTTTAACATCATCCTGATTTTTGTCTACACCTTTTTTTTCTCTATACTTATTATTATTATTATTATTATTTCGTATCCATCTCTGTTCTTTTCCTTTCTCTCATTATCTACCTTTATTTTATCATTCTTTATGGCTTTTCTTTTTCTTAAAAGAGGAAAAATAATGAAAAACAACGAAACAAAATGATTAGATCGAACCCAAAAGTAGGTTGCCTACGTATCATGTTCTACATGAATCAGATCTTGCGTAGTTCGGGCAGCATGTGCATAAATATCACCTATTTTTTTTATTTTTTTTATTTTTTATTTTTTTGCAAAAACTAAAATAACAAACAAAGGAAAGACGTATCATCATAACATTTTGAAGAAAGAAAACAACAAAAACATACAAAAATTTTGGGACCACTTTAACACTAAACAACCAATACGAAACAACATTCTAGACCCCTAAGACGACATAGGTGAAATTACTAATAAAGACCCTAACACCAAAACAACTTGACTTCGACTTAAAGAAGACACCACCCTACAATGAGAGACATATAAAAGACTCAAACTGAATAAAGATAAGAAGTGCTCTTTCAGACTGGTGCTCTACGTGATGACCCTGGCTGATATGGACCTTCCTCTGAAGTTCTCTTTCTCCTATTTAAACTTTGTAGCATATCTTGTAAAGACACCCTGATACCGGGGAAGAAGCTTCGAGCCCGTATTCCTGCTTCATGAGGAGTGCACTTGGAAAGATTATTCTGACACGTTTCTACCGTCTTGAATAAATCTGCTAACTGAACCCTCAGTGTTTCCACATTGAATCCTACACTTTCATCTTGATGGTACTCTACTATGAATTCTTCTTGTATTCTCCCTCTAAGCTGCGTTGGTAAGGGTTGACTGATACCCCGAGGGATAGATTGAAGTCAAGCCCCATATCCTTGAGTGTAGCCTGGATTATCCAAACTTTCTTTGGGTGTGTCCACACCTAGCTTTGTTGCATGCTTCCAAAACTGCTCGTACTTGCTCTCACCTAAGGCTTGGTCCTTAAAGTACTTAATATCCTTCAGAAGATCCACTGCTGGTAGCACGTCCTGCAGCCTACCCAACTGGCACATTACCCTAGAAGGACTGTATGGTTTAGTGCAATTGAGCCCTAACATAACTAAAAGGAGCTGCGTCTGACAACCCAACAATACTATCTTTGGGCGAAGCCACAGATAAGTCCACAAAATGTTATCCTTGGTTTTTGACTCAAGAAATTCAATCCAAGCGTCGACTCCCACGGGTAACGAGAATTTATCCAAATGCAACCTGGAGTCCATGGCTTTCACTCAATTAGGAATACAACGATCTAACACGTATGTTCTAACTAAAGAAGGTGCATGCAAATGCTCCATCACCCATATCTGCAATATCAGGTTACTGCCCTAAAAAAATCTCCTTCCCCCCTTCACTTTGGTTAAAGCCTTATATATTTCTGTTAAGATCATCGGTATAAGAGTGAACCTGCCCTTTTGATTAATGCCTTTGTCGTTTTGATCCTTATGAAATAGGTCCATCACCACAGCTTGCAAACGGGTATTAATATGTCTTTCTTCTAGTGGAAACACTAAAGTACCTAACAAAGCGAGGGTGAAGACTTCAAGACGCTTTCTCTCCCACTTCTCCTTAGTCACATGAAATTCATCCCAAAAGCAATCAAAAACTTCTGAGGGCCCGAATCTAGTGAACAAAAAGTCTAAGGAAACCCACGAATCACTTAAACAACCCAAACGCATACCCTTACTTTTTAAACCACAAGACTGCAAAAATCTCACGCCAGTATGATTTTGTGCTCGGATCATATACTACTCGATAAAGGGCAAATGCAACAAACCGGATATTTTTGCCAAAGTAGGAGTAATTTCACATTCCCCAAACCTGAATACCAAACTACTCGGATCCCAAAAGGTCAACAAAGCCTCTATTAAATCTGGACGAGGGGTAACATGCAGAAGTTCCGTCAGATCACCTAATCTTTTAACTAGTTTCTGCTGATCAACATAGTTAAACATTTCCCACTATTTGATTAACTTTTTGCGCACCTTGACAACCATCAGAACTCTATACTTGGTGGACAAATCCATCCTGTAATAACACACAAGACGTTATCTCAAAAAATTCGACAGGAGTTGAAGATTCCCAACCCTTGGGATTTTTGACGCAAACATATGTCGATGGGACAGACCACATCCATGACTCTAATTTGCCGAACAAAAGTACTGAAAGAAGTCAGTCTACTTGGCAAACAACTCTAGATTACGGGGCGAGAGACCTAGGCTAATACTAAGACAAAGACCAACACAAAGAATTATCGAACCTCCCCAGCAGAGTCGCCAGAGCTGTCACGCCCCTTTTTACGTACTCCAAAAGATTTATATTTTAAGTTCGAAAGGATTTTATTATTTAAGTGACAAGAAATGTAAATTAGTTTCGGAAAAGGATTATTTATATTTTTTTTACGCAGAGTCGCCACTTGGCATAATCTGGTGTGCCAAGTCACCATTAGAAAATCCTTTTCAAAAACCATTTGACTCTTAAACTGGTTTGCGAACAGAGGTTCCGGCTAAGGAATTCTATTGACCGAGGGGAAGGTGTTAAGCATCTCTCGATCTCGTGGTTCAACCACGGTCACTTGGTAGAGTGTATCGACTATTTTTTGGCACTAAGAAATGTATAAACCACACAAAAATCACACAAAATAATCAAACAAAACAAAACAATCCAAAATGTAAAGTCCGACAACCCGAAATAAAAAAGGGACTAAAAGTAAACCTACGCTAATCCTAGATTAATACTCTACCCGACGCCTCGGGCCTTCACCACGAACGTCCTCTAGGTACATGATACCTCGGGGCATTCCCCGGTGAATAAATATATACAGATACTTCGGGGCATTCCCCGGCCAAATTATACAATCTAATTAAATACGATAAACTAGAAAGAAACATTCACAGGCACATTCCAACATCCAACCAAAACATCAATATTAAATTCTTGCCTACCCGAACCTATATTGCCTATCTATTTCATTATGGCATAAATCTATCACATTCACTTGTATCGAATGGAACAAAAGACAACAAACCAACATCAATCTACGTTCAACTTTTTATCAATTTCTCCATTCCTTCCCTAAATCCCCTTATCAATTCATTAAAACATGATCAAATTCATTCTTCAAACCACCAAAAATAGACCCACCAAACATCATGATCATAACAATGGACATCAACAAAGTCCAACAAACCATAATCACAACACTCATAATCACAACCAATTCAATATACCAAGATAAATAAAAGAGAGCGGGTTAAGGAAATGGACCTCACTGACACTTGCTTTTGTAGATAATAAAGAAATCTAAGACTGAAATCCTCGAATTAGGGAGCCCCACAACGAACAAACCCAATAAGTGTCTCAAAATTTCCAGCTGAACAGATTTCAACCAAGAATAAGACCTAAAAGTGAAAATCAAATCACGAATATTGAACGGGTTAGTCACGAACACCACCCCAAATGCAATATTGAATGGACTGACAGCCAGAATTGGTGTTTTCGGTGAGGATTAAACCAAAATCAAGATCGGTAACAATGGTTTGATGCAGATTTGGATAGAACAGAGGGATGGTCATCGTATTTTTGCTACATCGGAGCTCCGGTGAACCCGAAACCCCAACGATAGGACGGAATAACCGAATCAGTGTAGCCTGAGCTTCGGTGAGCTCAGGCAGTGGAAGAACACAATGAATTAAGATGGATTCTGGATCAACGGGGCCTAAATCCATTGGATAGCCATCGACTCCATCGAGGTTTGCCGTTTTCGATTAGATTACCTCGCCGGAACAGTGACCAAACCCCATAAGACTTGTTCAAGAATAACCTAAAACTCGACCTCGAATCTCTCTCTTGCTACTGATTCTCCCTTCCTCTCTCACCTCACTCTCTTCTCTCTTCGTTGCTCTCTCTCTCGATCAACTCATTTTTTATTACTTTCATCTCTTCCATTGTTTATGTGTATGTGAGATTAGTGAGCATTCATGAGGGTCCCTTTCTTGCCAAGGAAGAAGATGATGGAAAGGAGAAGAAAAAAATAAAAAAATCCCCCCTCTGTTTTTCGATCTATGTGTGTATATATGTGGTGAGGGTGGGGTAGGGGTAAGGTAGGTGGGGTCACGTAGGGTAGGGGGTAGGGTGTGATGTGGTTTTTTGATTGGATGGGTTGTTAGGATAGGGTAGGTAGGTGTTGTTTTTTAATTGGAGGGATAAGGGTTAGGTGTCTATTTTTGTTTGGGTAGGTTGCTAGTAAGACAAAATTAGTTAGGGGATTGTTATTTTTGTTATTTGTGGAAGGATTATCACACGGGTGAGGGTACACGGTAGGATAAGGTAAAAATGGGTAAAACGACATCGGGGAGGGACGAAATTAGGTGTCTACAATTACATTTAAAATTATCTTTAAAAATCAAAGAATTTCATTTACTAGTCAACTAATTCACATTACACTTTTTTTTTCTTACAAAATTTTCATTTTATACTTTTTGTACAATGTAAAAACAGTCTATTTGCTTTTGTATATTTGATTCATAAAGCCATAGAAGACTTTTAATCAATAAAAGGTTCTTGCACAAATTTATATAACTAACCTCAATATCATACAAATTTAACACGAATTAGCAACGGATAACTTTTGTCAAAACAATAAAATCCGATTGTTAATCTTATTTAACGATGAATTAACGGTAATTATGCTAGCTATATGCTATTTAACGGAAAATAAGTGACGATTTGTGTAAGTATTTTTTTATTTTTGTAGTTAGCATTTTTATTTAGTGTAGCATTCGTTTTGGATTGATGCAGACAAGTAAAAGCAAACGGAGAATGTAATTCATATAATTAGCAATAAATATGTTCTTGAGCAAACATAAATTTAGGGCGTAACGGTAGGAACGGGGCATTTTGGGAAAAAATCAATGTGCTATAGCCCACGGTTTTGAGGGTATGCCCGAGGTCCAGGGGATCCTCGGCCAATAATTGACCTAGGCGTGCAAAGGAGGCTGGAGAGCATCCCAGTGTTGCCCGTTTGTGTAGGCGGGGCCATTGGTTGGACAAATGAGCGAAATAGTGCGAACAGGGCATTTTTACGCCAAATCGGTGTACTATAACCCACGATTCTGAGGGTTGGCTTGGGTTCGGGTGTGTCGTGGGACGAAAATCGACCCGGGCATGCTAGGGAGGCTGGGGATCATCCCAGTATTGCCCGTTTGTATGGGCGGGGCCATTTGGTTTGTCAAACGGGCGAAACAGTTCAAACAGAGCATTTTGAGGCCAAATCGGTGTGCTATAGCCCATGGTTCTGGGGGTGGGCCCGGGGTCCGGGTGTGTCGTGGGTCAAAAATTTATCCGGGCATGCCAGGAAGGTTAGGGAGCGTCTCAGTACTACCCGTTTGTGTGAGCAGGGCTATTTGGTGTGTCAAACGGGCGAAATGGCGCGAATGTAGCATTTTGGGGCTAAATCGATGTGCTATAGCCCACAGTTCCGATTTCTAATAAATTACATATAGTTTAATTAATTTAATTGATAAATACAAAAATTAAATACCCTATAATCTCTTCATCTATTAAAGTATTTATATTTTAAAACTTTTATTAACACAACTATTATTATAACATTATTTGTATGAAATTTTACAATTCTTATTCAATTACACAATTAAAAAGATTTTATTTTAAAACTATCTTTAGCATGTTGATTAATCTACAAAAAATTTAAATAATTTTTTAAAAATAATATCATACATGTATTACTATTTTATGTGTTTTGAAGAATTTATCTTGTTCATCACTCTCTTTCAAAATATGAGTAATATATTATATATTCACTTACATTAAAATTAAGAACTAATTAAAGTTGCCACATTATTAACCGATAGGCTTATTGTAAAATCTCCATAAGGAAAATTGGGTTGTGCACATATAGAAAGAGTCAAAATATGAGTAATAAATTATATATTCACTTACATTAAAATTAAGAACTAATTAAAGTTGCCACACCATTTTTCCGATGGGATTATTATAAAATCCGGTCATAGTGACATTTGTAATGGTTGGAGCAAAGTTAAATGACTTTTGTGTAATGAATAAAAAGTGACTTTTACGTAATAGATACAAAGTTAAGTGACCATGAATTTCCTCGAATAAGAAGTTATAGCTCATCGTTTGTATCTGAAGTTATATACCTTGTAGTTGTTACATTGACCAGCTTAACCTACCATTATCTCAACGAAAACAACTTAATTGGATCTATTGATCCCCACAGCAGTTGTTGATATTTTTAGTAGCTTTTTCCATATATATATATATCAATATTTTGTATCAAAAGATATCAAAAGATATCAATATTTCATTATGATATTCTAGTACTGTTTAAGTTGTTAAACACAAATTATGAATTTCACTTGTATCTACTGAAGTTAAACAAAGATAATAATAAAGAAAATCTACTCAATTTATTCTTGCTCCTCCAATTAGCATCTTACATTCGGTATAAAAACGTAGTGGAAGACTCCTTTTGAGTCTTCTTTCTCGGTCTGCCACTTGAACCAATTAAAGTTGTTTTTTTGTTTCTTTAGTTGTATTATTAGTCTACTTAATTAATGAATAAAGGAAAGCTATTCCTTTTTCCCTAAAAATATGTGTGAATGGAAAATAATTATAAAAAAAGTTCTTATAGATTTTAAAGTCAGAAAGAGCGAGAGACCTCTTTGCTACGTATTTAAAGTCATAAAACCACATCATTACTATCCACATCCATATTCCTACCAATATATGCAATTATGGAGAAAGCTTTCATCTCTTTTCTCTTGTTGCTTCAGTACTATATTATAAGTAGTTCGGCCATGACCCAACTTAACATCTCCACTGACCAATTAGCTCTCCTTTCCCTGAAATCTCAAATCATTTCAGACCCCTTTCATTACATGGATGAAAGTTGGTCTCCCGCTGCGTCTGTTTGCCATTGGGTTGGAATCACTTGTGGCTCCCGTCACCAGCGAGTGATGTCCTTGAATCTTTCCAACATGGCTCTTACGGGCGTAATACCCCGTGAACTTGGGAACCTAACATTTCTTGTTTATCTTGACTTGGGAAGCAACAATTTCCATGGAAATTTGCCTCAAGAAATGACACACGTGCATCGACTTAAGGTTCTTGATTTGAGTATCAACAGCTTCAGCGGGGAGGTTCCCTCTTGGTTTGGGTTTTTACACCAACTTCAAGTACTAAACCTTGGAAATAATAGTTTCGCTGGTTCCATCCCTTGTTCATTTTCTAATGTTTCCACACTTGAGACTTTGAATCTGAATTTCAATTCCATAGAGGGCCAAATACCAAAAGTGATTGGAAGTCTTTTAAACCTTCAAGTATTAAACTTGAAGGGTAACAAGCTCGTAGGCTTTATTCATATGTCACTATCTAATGCCTCAAGGTTGGAGGCTTTGGAGATATCTTACAATTCACTTCAAGGAAACATCCTAGAGTGGATCGGCAATCTTCACAACATGAAAGTGCTATCCATACAAGCTAATCAACTTACGGGTTCTATACCTTTCATAATTTTCAATATTTCAAGAATTGAAGTCGTTGCATTTGTAGACAATAGATTATCAGGATATCTTCCCATTGGTTTATGCAATGATCTCTCAATACTCAAAGGGCTTCATTTATCCAAAAACAATCTTCACAGTCATATGCCTACAAGCTTATCAAATTGTTCACAACTTCAAATTTTGTCATTATCGGATAATGAGTTTGATGGACCAATACATACTGAAATTGGAAGATTGAGTAACTTGCAGACATTGTTTCTAGGATTTAACCATTTCAATGGTACCTTTTTATCTTATGAATAATAGCACTATTGTATCTTATTACTTCAGAATTTTATTTTATTACACATTTATTGCAGGGATGATTCCACAAGAAATTGGAAATCGTGTTAATTTGGCAGAGTTAGCCATGGAGATAAACCAGATTACCGGCCTTGTCCCGATCTCCATATTAAATATCTCATCACTGCAAATTTTGTCACTGTCGATGAACAACTTTAGTGGATTCTTACCATAGGAAATTGGCAACTTAACCAAGATGCAGAATCTACAGCTTGGTGACAATAAACTTATCGGTACATATATATTCTAATGGCG
This sequence comes from Capsicum annuum, assembly GCF_002878395.1. Lineage (NCBI taxonomy): Eukaryota > Viridiplantae > Streptophyta > Magnoliopsida > Solanales > Solanaceae > Capsicum > Capsicum annuum. The sequence goes on from NW_025854804.1 coordinate 176,895, forward strand.
TCTCATTCTATGAATTTATGTATGTAATGAGTAATAAACTGTAACAATTATAAATAAATCTTCAAGCTTATGGCAACAAACACCATATAAGGAGCGTCTCTTAATGTTTAAAATTAATCTGTTTAAGAAATAACCAGTAAATTTGAACTCCCGTTGGTAGTTAGCTAACTTCTAATGAAGTATCAGTTTATATATTTGAGTCCATATAAAAATACAAATCTGCACAATCAGAAATTCATAGAAAATTATACTAAGAACTTTAATGGAGAAAAAAAATATATAATATGTATATTCTTTTTAAGACTTTGATCAATAACAATAAGAAAATTATTACATAATTTTCTGATTTCTTGTCGATACCTTGTCGTAGAGCCAATTAAAATTCAAGAGTCTTCTTATCAGGTCCAACTAAAGCATGAATCAGATAGATAAGCATTGAGCTAAATAGTTCATCTCACTTGTATTCATTTTTTTCTTCATGTGTTTCCAGGTGAAATACCCAAAGAGATAAGCAATCTTGTTGAGTTGGAGGTACTTGATCTTTCGGGCAATAGTTTTAGTGGTTCACTTGATATGGAGATCTTCAACATATCAGGGCTGAGAGTGATTTCTATTCAAACAATAATCTATCAGGAAGCCTCCCACCAAACATGTGTTCTATCTCCAATTGTTCAGAACTTACTATTCTAGAGCTTTCTAACAACCAACTCACTGGATTGATTCCCAATTCTCTTGGACATTGGCTCATCTACAGTTCCTAAACTTGGAGAGAAACAATTTAACAAGTGATTCAACATTAAGGTTTCTGACTTCCTTAGCCAGTTGCAGAAATTTAACATTTCTATCTGTATATTTGAATCCTCTAATCGGCATGCTTCCTGCCTCCATAGGGAACCTTTCCACCTCTCTTAGAACATTTGTCGCCAACATTTGTAAAATCAAAGGGCGAATTCCTAATGAAGTTGGGAACTTAAGCATCTTATTAGACCTTAGCCTTTCTGGAAACAACTTGGTCGGATCGATTCCAACATCAATTGGCAATTTGAGAGACCTTCAGTAGTTCAACTTGAGTAGCAACAAATTTACAGGATTTATTGGAGATCATATATGTAAATTGCAGCATCTGGGTGATATTTACTTGGATCAAAATCTGCTTTCAGGATCTCTTCCGAATTGTTTAGGGAATATTACTTCCCTTAGGGAGATACATCTCGGTTCCAACAAATTGAGTTCCAATATAACACCAAGCTTAGGGAAACTTCAAGATCTAGTTGTTCTTGACTTATCCTCAAACAACATGGTAGGTTCTTTACCTCCAGAAATTGGAAATCTAAAGGCTGCGACACTGATAGATCTGTCAATGAATCAATTCTGAAATGGAATTCCTATAGAAATTGGAGGCTTGCAAAATCTGGAAAACCTTTCTTTTGAGACACAAGAAGTTACAAGGAGCTATACCTGACTCAATGAGCAACATGGTAGGTTTGGAATTCCTAGACCTTTCTCACAATAATATATCTGGAATCATTCCTAAGTGTTTGGAGAAACTTCAAAACTTGAAGTATTTCAATGTTTCTGTCAACAAATTGTATGGTGAAATACCCTCTGGGGGCCCTTTCAAGAATCTCTCGAGTAAGTTTTTCATCCACAATGAAGCACTGTGTGGTTATTCAAGATTTCGGGTATAGAAGAGGTAAAAGTGCCCCACTTCATCAAAGCACAAATCAAATAGGGAAAAATTGCTTGTTCTTTTTCTTTTTCTCGCAATTGCAGTGGTATTTGTTACTATGGCCTTTGTGCTCCTATGGATAAGGTATAGAAGAGGTAAAAGTATACCTCAACAAGCTGAGTCATTGTCTACCGTAACACGAGAAAGAATTTCATACTATGAACCACTCCAAGCAACAGATGACCTTAGTGAGTGTAATCTGATTGTTTTCGGAAGTTTTGGCTCTGTTTACAAAGATATTCTCAGAAGTGGAACTGCCATTGCAGTTAAAGTCTTCAACCTGCAACTGGATGCGGCATTCAAGAGTTTTGATAAGGATTTTTGCGCAGCCTTCGTCATAGGAATCTCGTTAAAGTCATTACTAGTTGTTCCAATCTTGATTTCAAGGCTTTAGTGCTCGAGTATATGCCTAATTGAGGTCTTGAGAAATATTTGTATTCGCACAAATAATTCCTTAACACCAATCAGAGACTAAGCAGAATGATAGATGTTGCATGTTCTTTGGAATATCTTCACCATGGGTGCTCGTTGCCTGTGATTCACTGTGACGTGAAGCCTAGTAACGTCTTGCTGGATGAAGATATGGTTGCCCACCTCAGCGACTTTGGCATCTCAAAACTGCTTGGTGAAGATCAGGGTGATTTGTACACTAAAACCTTAGCAACGTTAGGTTATATTGCACCAGGTACGTCTCTTAGTTTTGCTGATTACTCCTTTCTTTTTTCCCCACCTAGAAAGCATATTGCATCTTTAAATAAATTGTTTGACGGTAGAGTATGGACTGGATGGTCTAGTGTCAACAAAGTCTGACGTATACAGCGATGGAATCATGTTTCTGGAAATGTTTACTAGGAAAAAACCTTATGAGTTTGAGGGTGACCTTAGCTTGAAGCATTGGGTGAGTTATTCACTCCCAGAGGCAGTAATGGACGTCATAGATGTCAACTTGGTGACGCCAATTGGCAATCGCTTACAGAAGGAGCTAGATGTTGTGGCATCAATCATGATAGTGGCATTAGATTGTTGTGCTGAATCTCCGGCGAGAAGGACTAACAAGAAAGATGTTGTAGCGATGCTGCAAAAGATCAAGATTCAACTTCTTGCATGTTGAACATGTTTTTGGAATATGTTGTTCCAAGTCACTTGTTCATTTCAAATTTTTCTAAATTGTTGTATTCATGTAAAGATTGTTGTTTGGTTTGTTTGTATTAGCACTTGATTTGCGCATGATTCTAAGTTCTAACAGTTAGTTATATTAGCTCCAGGTATGCCTCCTGTTTATGAAGTATAAAACTATTAATGGAATAAAATGAACGACGCTTCTTATTGATTGTAGACTGAGTATATATAAATACAATACAACAAAGAGATAAACTGAGAAAAGGATAATACTTATCTATGTACAAGAGTCCTAAAGAGAAGGAACTACTAAATTTGAAATTTAAAAAATAGGAGTTGATTTTATCCTTTTTTATGCCCCCGCAAGTTGGTGGTGTCAACAACACCCAACTTGGAAAATTGTTGTACAAAAGAGGCTTTGGGAAGTAGTTTTTTGAGTATGTTAGCCACTTGATCAGCTGAGTGAATGTGATGTACTTCAACATCTTTGTTCTGGACCTGTTCACGAACAAAGTGGAAATCAATGGCTACATGCTTCATCCTACTATGGAAAACTGGATTGGAACAAATGTAAGTGGTGCTTATGTTGTCACAGAAAACCTGCGGAACCCCCTTAAGTGAAAGACGAAGTTTGCAAAGAAGATTTGTTATCCAGTCGGTTTCTGCAATAGCAGCAGCCACACCTCTGTACTCAACTTCTGTAGAGGAACGAGAGACTGAGCGTTGTTTCTTTGAGGACCAAGTAATTGGTGTGCTGCCCATGAAAATAACATATCCAGATATAGAGGTGTGATCTTCCGGATTACCAGCCCAATCCGAATCAGAATAAACAACCAGACGAGAATCTGGAGCTTTTGCGATCCGTAAACCATATTGGTAGGTGTGATGAAGATAACAAAGTAATAGCTTGACTGCTTTCCGGTGACAGTGACGTGGATTGTACATAAATTGAGAAAGCTTGCTAACTGTGAAGACAATATCAGGACGTGTAAAGGATAAGTAGTGGAACTTTCCAATTACCTATCGATAAAGAGTACCATCAGTTGGAGAAGTATTAACCGAAGCTGTCAAAGTGGTAGTTGAAGTCATAGGTGTTGGTGCTCCTTTACAGCCTATCATGCCAACATTATCTAAAAGATCCATAATATACTTGTGCTGAGACAAAAAACGACCATCAATAGAAGAGATAACCTCAACGCCCAAAAAGTAATGGAGCTGTCCAAGGTCTTTCAAAGAGAAGCGATTGGAAAGACCATCTATTATATGGCGAACATCCCAAATCTGATTTCCAGTGATGATTCTACCATCCACATAGATAAGAACATACACAGTGAACCCAAATTTATGCAAAATAAATAAAGAAGAGTCAGATTGAGACTTGGCAAACCCAAAAGTTAATAAATAATTTTTGAGCTAAGTGTACCATGCTCGGGGAACTTGTTTCAAACCATAGATCGCTTTGTTCATCTTGCAGACATGGGTGGAGAGGCTTCGCTCTTCAATGCCTGGTGGATGCCTCATATACAATTCTTCCTCAATACGTCCTTGCAGAAAGGCATTATTTACATCAATCTGATGGATAGGCCAATAGTACTGCGTCGCAATAGTAAGCACCAACCAAACAGTTACTGGTTTGACTACCGGGCTACAGGTCGAATCGTAGTCTAATCCTAGACGCTGGGTAAATCCCGTTGCAACAATCCAAGCTTTGTACCTATTAATGGAACCATCATATTTATGTTTTATACGAAACAACCACTTGCAGTCAACCACATTCATCAAAGGAGCAGCTGGAACCAAATCCCATGTATGATTCCTAACAAGGGCATCAAATTCAACTTTCATGGCTTCTCTCCAGTGAGGGTGAGGACATACTTGTTTATATGTACGAGGAATAGATGGCAAGGAAAGTTGGACACTAACACTAAACTACTTCGGTTGAGGTTATTTGTTTTGGAGCGTGTGACCATGGGATGAGTTGAAGTGGTCACCACATGTGAAGGAGTGGATGGAATTAAATCAAGTGTGCTCTGGGAAGGGTTGTCATTTGGTGATTGAGAAGGTGAGATGGGGGAATGGACAGTGGAAGGAAGTGGCATCAATGTGGTATTTGGTTGTGGACGATTTTTGCGTTGATAGGTGATTAATGGTTTGTATGATGGTGATGGTTGAGTATTATCAAGTGGGGGTGGAATTACAGGTGTCAACAAAGGATAATATAAAGTTTGAGAATTACCTGATGTAGTGGAGACGCCTTCTGATGTGGCAGACGTTGAGCTGGGTAATGGAGATGACACAGGCAGAGCATCTGGGAGTGAATGACAAGAATCTAAACTTGACGTTATATGATTCAAAGGTTGAACATCTGAACAAATTTCCCAGGCAATATTATCACTCTGTTTGAGTTTTAAATTGGAAAACATATTCTGAAAAGGATAGGTATCTTCCAAAAATAGAACATCCGTTGAAAAATATAATTTATTCTTGACGGGATCAAAACATTGGTTGAAATAATGTTTATTAGAAAATCCTAAATACACAGAGGGATTATATCTTGGATCTAATTTATTTTTGCCATAAACCATGGGTAGCATAAACAACCATAAAACTCTAAGGGATTCATACTTTGGAGACTCTTGAAATAGAATTTCATAGGGACATTTATTTTGTAAATTTGGAGTTGTTAGACAATTTATAAGGTAGACTGCTTGGTGACAGGCAAAACTCAAAAAAATAGGGGGCAAAAAGGCTTGGTGCTGCAAGGTTTTGGCCGTCTCAATAACATGTCTGTGACGGCGTTCAAATGGTGCGACTCTTTGGGGTGCGTAGGGAGGGGTCACTAAGTGTTCAATACCATAACTTTTGAGATATGAGGATAATCCTTGAAACTCACCACCACCGTCGGTATAGAGAGAAAATTTTTTGGTTTGAAACCATCACTCAAGTAAGGGATGTAAAGCTTGAAAGACATCAAGAACTTTTTTTTATTTTTATAGTGAACAACCACATGTATTTCGAGTACTGGTCAACAAATAAGACATAATATCGTTTGTTGTCGATTGACAAAACAGGAGAGAGCCCCCATAAATCGCTATAAATAATTTGCAATGGTTGTTTACTTTGCAATGAATTTTCATAAAAAGGTAACCTGTGCATTTTATTCGAATAACATGAATTACAAACTAAATTGTTTCTAGAATGCAAAACTGGAAGAGAAAACTGATGCAAAATCCTATTTAAAATAGGATGACTAGGATGACCTAAACTCCAATGCCACAGGTGTAGAGGAATGACAACATTGCATTGTGGTGAATGATTCCCATTGCCCGACGGCCACTCATACAACCCATCTCTATTCTATCCGCAAAACAGAGGTGCCCCCGTACTCAGACTCTTCACAAGAGAAGAAAAAGGAAAAAATTCAATGGAGGTGTGGTTATCGCAACAAATTTAGGAATAGAAATAAGGTTATTTTTTATAGAATGAGAGCATAAGGTATTGAGAAGCTTAAATTGCTTATTTGATTCACTTATGTTGGTGTTACCGGTATGAGATATTGGAATACTGCTACCATCTCCCATTGCTATCTCCTCTGGACCATGGTAGTTTTGCACATTAGTGAAGTTTTGAGCATTTGAGGCCATATGATGAGTGGCTTCAGTATCAACAATCCAAGGAGCCTCTTGAGTTGAAAGCCGAGCAGCATAGTTTGCTCGGGCTTGTAGGTGATTGTGTGATTGGGATCTGCAGACTTTGGTAGAGTGACCAGGACGGCCATAGGCACTTTAGAGCGTTGTCATATCGCTGTTGTTGGTTATTTTTTCCACTATGCCATGGATGGTTGGTATTGGGGAAATTTGCACTGGGACGCTTATTGGAGTTGTTGTTTTTTTGGCGAGGAGGCGTGTTAGAGTTTTTTCCTTGGCGAGGATGTCTGTTTGTTTTCTGTGCAATAGAAGCAGTAATTGGTGATTATAATGGCTTCTTTGCTTCTTGATGTTTTATAGAAAGTTTATGATCAACTTTTAATAAAGTTATGGATAAGAGATAGTAGAGTCCCTTGCACGGATCGCAACAGATATTTCATGAAATTCTGGGCCAAGTCCAATGATTATTTTGACAATCAGTTCCTCATCAGACACAGGAGCTCCAGCAGTGTCAAATTCATCATAAAGAGATTGAACTTGGTGGAGATAATCAGCGATGGGAAGCGCTTCTTTCGAGAGACGAGCCAGACGATCACGCAAACTAAAGATTCTTGTTTGTGATTTGTTGGCATATGTAGTGTGCAAAGAAACCCAAGAAGCCTTGGTGATTGATGCAGCGGAAAATGTAGCAGCAAGTGTAGGATCAACTGAGGCCAAGATGGCATTTTGAATAAACTGATCTTGGCGATACCATGAAACAAATTAATGATTTTTGACTTCCCGATTATTTTGAGCCACTGTACGAGTAGGGGCAGGGAGAGAACCGTCGAGATGGCCATAAATGTTGTGACCACGCATAAGCATGGACACTTGTTCTTTCCAAAGGGAAAAATTATGGCTGCCAATTAGTTTGATTGGTAACTCGGTGACAGAATTAAGCTGGACAATTGTGTTGTTAGCATCTGAATTGGTTGCAGTTATGTTTGTGGCCATTTTGATCGGAAGAGTGGGAGGGATAAAAAAAAATATACTCATGAGAGTTAATTGGCTCTAGATACCATATGAAGTATAAAACTGCTAATGGAATAAAATGAACGATGCTTCTTATTGATTGTAGACTGAGTATATATAAATACAATACAGCAAAGAGATAAACTAAGAAAAGGATAATACTTAACTATATAAAAGAGTCCTAAAGAGAAGGAACTACTAAATTTGAAATTTAAAAAATAGGAGCTGATTTTATCCTTTGTTACTGTTAATCTTCCACCTGTTCGAGTAATGTCTCATAGTCCATTTTATTGGCGCATACATCCTATATTGGAAGATATCTCATGATCGATCTTCCCTATCTCAGCAGGTCTTCCATATCTCAGTATATCATAGTGATTTAGTTTCTATTTCGGAGAAGATCACAATTCTTTATTAGTTGATTCTTTCCTTATTTAGTTTGTATTCTCTTGTATGTATACACATACATGTAAATGAAATCAATAGAAGATTTCATACTTTACTCATCTTTATATGGTATCAGAAGCCTCAGTATGCTTTAACGAGTAAGATTTCTTTTTCTGTCCCACCCACCCTTCACAAATGGAAGACACTCCTTGAGTTGTTAATGCTGACAACAACATCATCCTGATGGTTGTTCAATTTAACCCTGCATCCTAATTGGCCATTAAATTACTTGGAAGCCACAATTTTGCAACGTGGAAGGTGCAATTTTCCATGCCTATGCATGGTCATGATCTCTATGGTCATCTTGATGGGTCTACACCTTCCCCATCTCACACTATCACAACTGGCACAGTCCCTAGTGCCAATCCTGTGTTTACTCTTTGGTTTCGACAAGACCAACTTATTCAAAATGCACTTATGGCATATGTTGATCCAACAATTGCCACAACTGTTGCAGCGGCTACCTCAGCAAAGACAACCTGGGATGCACTGCACATCACCTATACGAACAAGTCCCAAACTAGAATTTTTAGTCTGCATGATCGACTTATGCGTCCAACCAAAGATTCCTATATAGTCACTGAATATTTGCAAACTATTCGATCTGTTTCTAATGAACTCTCTACTGCTGGTGCTCCGGTCTCTAACTTTGAACTTATTGTCAAGATCCTAAGTGGTTTGGGTCCAGAGTTTCGTGAGATCTCTGCTGCAATCCATGCTCAGGACTCCACTATTACTTAGGAAGAACTCTACGAAAAGCTTCTGGATCATGAGATTTTCCTTTGACATGAAGAATCAAAAAATGGTCCCAATCAGATTACTGCTACTACTGCTACCTCTGCTGCTACCTCCAGCAAGCCTGGTACTTCGAACAATCGTACCAATCGTTGCCCCAGCAATGACAATGGCAACAACCAATAGTGGCGATCCAACAATCACTTTATTTCACCCAATCTACGACGATTTTCGACCACCAAAAACTTTTTTGATTGTGTTCGCTGCTAGTTATGCAATAAACTAGGTCATGTCGTAAGTGTTTGTTGATCGAAATCTTACAATCACTTAGAGGCGAAATCCGATTATGTTTAAGGATTACGCCCATCAGAAAATCCTTGGATTCTCGACTCCGGTGCATCTCGTACCATCACTACTGAACCTAAAAATTTGCAGCTACAGAATGGGATGGAGTAGGTCTCCATGGGTGATGGTAACAAAATACCAGTAACTCACACTGGTTCAACTAAATTAAATACATCAAATAAATCTTTCAAATGTAGCATTAAACCTAATTTACTCTCTGTCTTTAAATTTTGTCAAGATAAACTAACCTCTATTGAATTTTTTCCCTTTCATTTTTTTGTGAAAGACTTGAAAATGCGGACTTCGTTGGTGCACGGTCAGAATAAGGACAGTCTCTATGAGTGGCCAAATTTACCCTCCATGTCTTCTCCTCACGTGTATTTGACCTCCACCAGCACATCGACTTCAACCTGGCATAGTCGGTTGGGTCATACGAATGCAAGAGTGTTGCATTTTCTTTTGAATAAATTCTCGCTACCCTGCTCGCGAGAAAAAATTTCAGTTTCTAATTCTTGTTACTCAAATAAGGCTCATCGCCATCCTTTTAAACGTTTTACTTTGTCAAGTACCAAACCATTTAAAACAATATTTAGTGATTTATGGGGTCCTTCTCTAGTTCAATCGATTGAAAAAAAATTATACTATCATATTTTTGTGGATCAGTATACTCAATACACCTGGCTTTACACATTAAAGAATAAAAGTGAGGTTACAGACCTTTTAAGAAACTTTCAAGCATTAACTGAACGTCATATTAATACGAAAGTTCTTTCTATCTATACAGATGGTGCTGGCGAATATAAAAGTCTTGATCCATACTGAAGATCTCAGGGTATTGGACATCTTTTATCCCCTCCATACACCCCTCAAAGAGTCACTCTTGCTGAAGAACGTCATAGACATATTATTGAGATTGCTCGCACTTTACTTCATGAAGCTTCACTTCCATCGACTCTTTGGTCTTTTGCTTGTCAACATGCAGTTTATCTGATAGATCGCATGCCAACCTCACTTTTACAAAATAAATTATCTTTTCAAATATTGTTTGGTCATAATCTGTATTACAATTCATTAAAAAATTTTGGGTGTCTTTGTTATCCCTGGCTCAAATCTTATTCAAAAAATAAATTAGAGCCACGATCAACACCATGTTTATATTTAGGATTTTCTTTAGTTCATCATTGTCACCAATGTTTTGATCCGAAATCTTCTAAAATATATATATCTCGTGATGTGAATTTTTTTGAAAATAATTTTCCTTTTCAAAATATATTTTAAAATATTTCTTCAACTTGATAAGAGCTTGTGAGGGAAAACCCAACTGACACTGCCCCAACAACGTCCCCTAGTATTTCTTCTCCCATAAGCAGTGAATTACTTATCCCCATACTTATCCCAAGTTCAGATAGCAGTAATGCTCTCGAAGACATCGTCTTCTCTGCCTGCGCTCCAATAGAATCTGCAAGTTCAGGTAACTCTTCTCCTCCTCCTCCTACATATGTTGTTGTTCCTACTGTTATCCGTGACACCTACTCTTATCCCTCATTTCCTTACTCATCAACTTTTCCAATTGTATACAGTCGCAGAAATAAAACAATGTCATCTGCTAGCCAAAATGTCGTTGCCTGTCCCTTTACCTGACTTCCTCTATAACCTCCCCCTGACCCTGCTCAAGCCGCAGAACCTCAAAAACCTTCTCTTTCTATTCCAAATCGTTTTGTGATCCATTTACTGCACAACATTTACAAACCAAAAACCATCTTGACTTCATGTTTCACTTATTCCCCTCCATTACCCCCACCAACTTCAATCAAGCAAACAAACACCCAGAGTGGAAAAGAGCAATGAAATATGAATTTGATGCATTATTGAATAATCAAACATAAGATTTGGTACCACATGACCCCACAAAAAACATTGTTTCTTACAAATGGTTATATATGTTAAAAAGAAAAGATGATGGGACAATCGATCGCTACAAGTCTCGACTTATTACGAAGGGGTTTACACGGCGTCCTGGGGTTGATTATCATGCCACGTTCAGTCAAAGCAATAAATGGCCTTAAGCAAGACCCTCGGGCGTGGTACAATGAACTTAAGACATTTCTTCTTTATCTGGTATTTGTCAAGTCAGAATCTAATGCCTCACTCTTTATTTACAAAGTGTCAAATAACATTTTGTATGCACTGGTTTATGTAGACAATATCATTATTACAGGGAAGCACAACTCATAGGTAAATCAGGTTATTAGTAGTCTTAATGGGCGTTTTTCATTAAGGATCTTCGGAATATAAACTTCTTTTTTGGAGTACAGGTGCTTTGAACTGCCAAAGGAATCTCTTTATCACAGTCCAACTACATCAATGAAATCCTCTCTGATATAAACATGAAGGACTGTAATTCAGGAAAAACCTAATTTTCACTCGTCTAGACATTAACTTCTCTGTGAATAAATTGTCTCAAATTATGCACTCTCCATCTGAGGTGCACTCGAAAGCACTCAAACGAGTACTCAGGTATCTCCAAGGAATACTTCAGTTCGCTCTTCATATTCAAAGAGGTAATGATTTCAATCTACACATGTACTCTGATGCGGATTGGGCTGGAGATGTGAGTGATTGAGCTTCCACTACTAGTTACATATTTTTTTTGGACAAAATCCTGTGAGCTAGTCTTCTAGGAAACAAAGAACAATTGATCGCTCATCAACTGAAGCAAAGTATCGTGCTATTGCAAGTGCGTTGTATGAAACCAAATGGGTGGCAAATCTGCTAAAAGAATTACATGTTTCACTCCCTCAAAGACCAATCATTTACTGTGACAATGTTGTTGCAACTTATTTGTGTGTAAATCCAGTTTTTCATAGCCGCATAAGCACATTGATGTAAACTTTCACTTTTTTCGCAAACAAGTTCAGCAGAATCAAGTTCACATTGTTCATATTCGTGTTGCAGAACAAATCGCGGATACTCTAACTAAAGATCTACCAAAGCCAGCCTTTGATAAAAACCTATTCAAGCTAGGCTTTGCTACACATTACCTATCTTGAGGGGGTCGTATTGGTGCATACATCCTATCTTGGAAGATATCTCAAGATTGATCTTCCCTATCTCAGCAGATCTTCCATATCTCAGTATATCATAGTGATTTAGTTTCTATTTAGGAGAAGATCACAATTCTTTATTAGTTGATTCTTTCCTTATTTAGTTTGTATTCTCTTGTATATGTATACATACATGTAAATGAAATCAATAGAAGCTTTCATACTTTACTCATCTTTATACATTTTTAGTACAGATGATGGTGTAAGTCAAGTTTAAAAATGCATTCTTTGCTCTTCGGGGCTCTTTTCCATATTATTAGTCAAACTCTAGGCTGACCTCTTTGTGCACTTTATAGGAAGATCACCTACTACTACTTCAGTTTCTGGAGCAAACTGTTGAAATCTGCCTATGAGCTGTTAAATGATGTTGGTTTGGCATGATTACATGGCTGCTGATGTGTCTTTTGTTTTGCAGAACATAGATATTTTTTTTATTTTTTAGCTGTGAGTTTCCTAGTCTTTAGGCATATAACTGTTGGTGAACTTAGTTCCTATTTATTAGGAAAGTTCAGTTTTTTTGTGTTACTGCATTTGTCGTTGCAGTTTGTTTGGATTTTCTGTATTTAAACAGATTCTTTGCAGCATAATAAGATATCTCTCTTTTCCTCTTCATTTTTAATATGTTTTTCCTCTGTAAACATCTACATAAACTCCTCGAAACAATGATGTTGATGATGAAACTGGAAATGACGTTGATGATTTAGAAGATCAGTCTCTTGCAGAAATTGTGATGGATCAGGAAGAGCTAAGTGACCATTATTAGGTAGTGAAGTACCAATCATTTCTTATTTCTCCACAAGCCTGATAGTTTTGTTTTTCATTTGCGGTCAAGTAATAAATAATACTTTTATGATGCATTATTGGTCCATCTTTCACAACATAATTGGCATATGGCTGTTGCGAAAGATTGTGGATTAGCTAGAACACAAAGCAAATAGATAAGAAAAATAACACAAAGGTTTTCTCCAACCAGCAAGGAAAGGTCTCGTTTTGGTTTTGTAGAATGAATGTTAAAAGCAAGATGCTCAGAATCGTATGATTCAATACCTAACAAAATGATTATATTATAGATATGGATAGCCGAGAGTACCTATTTTAAGATCAGATAATCCACCTCTTTGTTTACCTGTGAAAGGTAACTTAGAAAGGTTAGATACGAGGAGAACAACACATAAAGGAAAATGACACCTGTTTAGTTCTATGGGTTATCTTGGTTGCAATTGGTTGTCTTAATGGAGTAATTTTATTTTAGTAGATGACATAGAGGATGTTACGTTTTAGAGAACTTAATTATTTTAGTGTAACAAAATGTTCTTAATAGAGCGGAATGGAGGCCTATGATTCATACCATACCAACTAGTTTGTGATCAAGGTAGAGTTAACTTTATGAATACAAAGCTATATAGCTGTCCGAGTAATGGTGTACGAAATAATAGCAAAGCCGTATACGAATTAGTAGTAGTGCTGCAAATGACTAATCAGAATCTACAGGAAACAAGTGTGTCGAATATCTCCATCATGGGTGTCCGTCGGTTGTTATTTACTGTGATCTAAAGCCTAGTAATGTCTTGCTAGATGAGGATATGGTTGCCCACCTAAGAGAATTTGGCATTTCAAAACTACTTGGTGACGATGAGAGTGATTTATACACTGAAACCTTAGCAACAGTGGGTTATATTGCTCCGGGTACTTCTCTTTGTTTTGCAAATTATTTGAACATTAATTATTCCTTTCTTTTTTTCCCCTCTTATAAAGCATATTGCATCTTTAAATGAATTATTTGACTATAGAGTATGGACTGGATGGACTAGTGTGAACAAAATGTGATGTCTACAGTTACGGGATCATGTTGCTGGAAACATTGACTAGGAGAAATCCTAATGAGTTTGAGGGAGATCTTACCTTAAAGCAATGGGTGAGTTATTCACTTCCAGAGGAAGTAATGGACGTGGTAGATGCCAACTTGCTAACATCAACTGGCAATCGCTTACAGAAGGAGCTGGATATTATGGCATCAATCATGAAACTGGCATTAGATTGTTGTGCTAAATCTCCGGCGAGAAGGACTAACATGAAAGATGTTGTAGTGATGCTGCCGAAGATCAAGATTCAACTTCTTGCATGCTAAGCATGTTCTTAGAATCTCTCATCACTTCAAGTCACTTGTTTGTTGCAAATGTTTGCTAAATTAGTGGAATAATGTAAACATTTCTTTCTTTGCTTTGTTTTAGCACTTGATTTCCTCATAATATTAATGTTGCAAAATGGTGGAACTTGTAAATATAAATTGAATAACAAAAACCAAATTAATCCTCTTGAAAATCTCAAGCAGAATTTTTAAAATTGTTAGAGGAATAAACATGAATACAAATAGCAATTAATGCAGTAGATGTTTTACATGGGAAACACTGATGACATATAAGATCAAAACAACAAACAGAAAGAGCAATGACAAAAAAAGGTTGCTTGGTGCACGAAGCGTCTTGCATTCACGCAAGATATAGACAAGTGTCACACCCAAGGATTGTAATACAGGCGACTTGCCTGACACAAACATCAGTGATTGATTTCATGACTTGAATATGCTGTGAACTATAGGTCCCTCAATGATAAATGAAGAAGATAGATAACTAAGTTCCTAAATTTCTCTTCTTTCAATACAGTACAAAGTCAACCTCTGTTCTTCAAAGATTTTCCGAATTAACCAATTCTTTACACCACAACTCTTTTTGTTTTCACATTCTTACCTCTAAGTTTTGATTTCTTCATTTTCCACATGTTGTTGCTCATTGCCTTGCCATGTCCAAAACTTCCTGTATTCTTCAGTATCTCCTGACTTAGTGGTTCTAAGCCTGCCTTCACTCCTTTAGAGTCCAATCCACAGGTGTATAAGGAGATGAGTTACTGTCTAATGTTTCTTCTTATCAAACAGTGATACGCAAACTCATGTCATGTATGCTACTATAACAAGACCTGATATTATCTCTGTTCTCCAAACCCATAGCCAGTTCATGCAACATCCTAAACACTCACATTGGGAGGCTGTTATTAGGGTAGTCAAATACCACAAGGGTTCATTGGATCAAGGCATTTGGTTGAAAGATGACCCTTATGCCACTCTTACTTGTTGGTGTGACTCAGATTGGGTTGCCTTCCCTAACACTAGACGTTAAGTTACTGGATACTCTCTCTATTTTGGTGGATAACTAATCTCTTGGAAGTCCAAGAAACAACACACTGTGTCCGAAGTACTGCTGAAGATGAATACAGAAGCATGGCTTCAGCAGTTGCAGAGGTAACCTGGCTAGTTGGATTATTTCAGGAACTCAATAATCCCATTACCTTTCCCATTTCAGTATTCAGTGATAGAAATTCAGCTATACAATTGTCCAATAATCTTGTGTTTCATGAAAGAACAAAACACATTGAAATAGATTGTCATTTCATTAGGGACAAGATCAAGAATGGCTTAATACAGGCTAGATATTTAAACACTCATGATCAAGTTGCTGATCTTCTCACCAAGGCATTGAGTCAAACTCAACATACACACTTGTTAAGCAATCTTGGTGTGCTTAACATAATGCACCCTGCAGCTTGAGGGGGAGTGTTTCGATCCACAATGCATCAATGCTTGTATATGCAAATGTACAGAGTTACTGTTACATTATGAAGTAGTTAGTTAGGTGGTTCATTGGTGAGTCAGCTGCATAGTTAGTTGTAGAAGTTGTTAGACAAGTTGATAGGTTGTTAGTTGGTTATGCTGAGCTGGCAATGAGCTGTATAGAAGCTCACTCAGCTCAACAACCTGTCTATAAATAAGAGCAACAACAACAATGAAAAGACTAATGGATCAATAAAGTTGAATTTCTCTTTCACATTTTCTCCATTGATCATGAATGATCTAGCTGTCACCTATTGGAGACGTAAATAAAGTGCATTGTATACAACACATAAAGCTTTTATTTGAGTTGGTTGCTTTCAAGATATGGTGGTTGTTGATGTCAAGATATTGTATAAATGTCAAGATATGGCAGTATTTTTCAGATTGTGTGTTAGTCAATTATTGGTGGTAGAAGCATGATCTTAGGGATATGCTCTTGACCTTTTATGTCTAGCTTTGTGTATATATTATTGATGTAATCTATCATTGTAAGCTTGAAGTGAAATACACTTGCATCATTAACATGGTATCAAAGATCTCTTAATTGTAGCCATTTCTGCCATTTTTTTTCTTTTCTCTTTTCCATCCATCTCACTCATTCATTGTAGTTTTACCCATCACTCCTATAATTTTCAGCAACCAGAAAATTTTCCAGCAAAAGCAGATCTATATCGGCTGCTTCTTCTTTTTCCTGTAAGGTTCTTTTTCTTGGTATTTCGTTTTGCTGTCAAAGTCATAATGGCAGAGAAGTGCGAATCTCTAGTAACCAATGTCACATACAAAATTGAATCAAGTGATTCAAATCAATGTTTTCCTCCATTTCAAGATCTCCTGTTATTACTACCATGAAATTAGAAGGTAGTAATAATAACACACCATGGTCTTCATCTATTTAGATGTGGTTTCTAGGACAAGGATATGAGGATCATTCAGTTAAAAATACTAGTGATATTGTTGCGAGTGAAAGTACTAAGTGGACTCGAATTGATGCTCAATTATGCAATCTCGTATGGAACTTTTTGGATCCTTAATTACTCAATCTATTTCAATATTGTAAAACTTGCTATAATGTTTGGGCTAAAGCTAAGACTTTGTATACAAATGACATACAACGCATATACAAGGTTGTATCAGACTTGATCCAACTTCAACAAAATAATCAAGATATGGCGAGTTATTTAGGACAAATAGAAACCATGAAAGATCAATTTCACTCTCTCATGCCACTTTCTGAAAGTGTCACCACACAGGAGCAACAAAGAGATAATTCTTTATGGTTCTAGCGCTGAAAGGACTTCGATCTGATTTTAGTCCTATATGGGATCAAATTTTGGTATTAATTCCTTCTTTAATCGATGTTTCAGCTCAATTATTGCATATTGGTTTAGAAACAAATGATACCAATAATGTCGAGACATCTGTATTAGCTATGAAAAATGCAAATCCACAAAATCAAAATGTCCAGGAAAGGGGGAACATTAAAACCTCTAGACCCTTTTGCAACTATTGCAACAAGCTAGGACATACTCGACAAACTTGTTGGAAATTGCATGGTCGAACTCCACGTACTAACAATTCTAGTACAGCTCACATGGTTCAGACCGTAAAGAAACAGATGGTCAACTTTCCAAGTCTATTAATTTGTCTGGAGTAGATTATAGTGATTACTTGCAGTATAAAGCGGCTACACGACAATCACCTTTATCTGGCAACCCAAAAACTGATTTCTTTGCTTGTCTTACCAGATCTTCACCCTCCTACCATGGATATTGGATTCTGATGCATCTAACCATACCTCTGGTAATCAGAACCTTTTCTCCAATCTTATTCATTCCACAACCCTCACCACAGTTACCCTTGCTAATGGATCCTGAACTCCAATAAAAGGAATAGGGGACATGCAAAGTCTTCCCTCTATTTCCTTAAACTCAGTTTTATTTGCTCCAGAATGTTCATTTAATTTGATTTTTGTTAGCAAATTAACCAAACACCTAAACTGTAGTTTCAATTTTTTGGATGAATATGTTGTGGTATAGGACTGTAGAACGGGAAAACGATTGGAACAGTATACCAGTTGCATTCACTCCTTTGTATTCTCTATTTTTCAAAAATTCTATTCTAAAATAAACAATTAATTTTGTGTTTCAATTAAGGTATTACGCAGTGATAATGCAAAGGAGTACGTATCTTCACCCTTTGCTAGTTTCATGTCATCTAACGGAATCACTCATCAAACTTCTTGTGCATATACTCCTCAACAAAATGGAGTTTCCGAATGTAAAATACACATCTCATTGAGCTAGGTCGAACTTTATTCTTACATCATTATATTCTTCTTTGTTTTTGGGGGTATGCTATCCTCACTGCTTGTTATTTGATAAATAGAATGCCTTCTAATGTGTTGCAACAACAAAGTCCTTACTTAGTTCTCTTTCCTGGTCCAAATCCTTATCATCTACCTTTGAGAGTGTGTGGATGTACTTGCTTTCTCAATGATCAATGTAATAGAAATGACAAACTCCAACCGAAATCAATTAAGTGTGTCTTTCTAGGATACTCTCATCACCAAAAAGGTAACAAGTGCTATGATCCAAAATCAAATAAATATTTTATTAGTGCAAATGTGACATGTTTTGGAATATCTCCCTATTTTACACCAAGGAATACAAGTAGTAGTTTAATTCCTCAAGTTTTGCTAGTACCCATACTTCCTCTACAACAAATTAGTCTTCAAGACAACCCCCAAACCATTCCTCCCCATCCTCTTCAAGTATACACCCAACGTGATCGTCCTCTTAATAGTACTAATGATAGTACTACTCCTAGTCCAGATGCACTGGTAGCTCCTGATGACTCATCTCATGCTCCTTCGTCACTTGCTTCAGTCATACCTTTATCAGTTGCAGTGACCCTACCAATCGTCATACGGAAAGGTGTACGCACTACTCTAAATCAACAACCAAAGAGGTATAACTATTTAAATTATCATTGGTAGTCCCCATTATATTATATCTTTGTATCTACCGTATCTAATGTAGCTATACCAAAGAATGTTAGCGAAGCATTATAACATCCAGGGTGGACAGACTAATAACACCTGGGAATTAGTCCATTTATCGAAGGGGAAATATACTATTGGAAGTTGATGGATCTATACAGTAAAGGTGGGTTCAGATGGAACAGTTGATCGGCTGAAAGCTCGCCTTGTTGCCAATGGATACACCCAAATTTAGGTATTGACTACGGTGACATGTTCTCTCCAGTTACAAATATTGTATCTATCCGAATGCTTATATCCTTGGCAGCAATGCATCATTGTCTGCTTCATCAACTAGACATTAAGAATGCCTTTTTGCATGGGAAACTTGCTGAGGAAGTTTATATGCAGCAACCTCCCATATTCGTTGCTCAGAGAGAGTCAGACTTAGTTTTCTGTCTCAAACACTCTTTGTATGGACTCAAGTAATCTCTAAGAGCAAGGTTTGGCTGATTTAGTTCTACTGTCCAATAGTTTGGGATGTCTCAAAGTGAAGCAGATCACTCTGTTTTTTATCGATAAAATGGTCCAGCAAAGAACATTTCTCTGGTCGTTTATGTTGACGACATTGTCATAACTAGAAATGATCCAGAAGGAATATCTTAGGTAAAGCAACATTTGTTTTTCAAACCAAAGATTTGGGGAAGTTAAAGTATTTTTTGGGAATTGAGGTAGCACAATCCAAAAAAAGTATTGCTATCTCACAAAGAAAATATTCTTTATAAATATTAGAGGAGTTATGCATGTTAAATTGCAAACCAATTGACTCTCTTATGGATCCAAATATAAAACTCGTCCCTGGATAGGAGGAGCCATTTAAAGATCCTGGTAGATATAGAAGACTGGTCGGTATATTTGGACTATCTTACTATTACACGCCCGGATATTTCATTTGGAGTAAGTGTGGTTAGTTAGTTTCTCCAAGCTCCATGTAAAGATCATTGGGATGTAGTGATTCACATCCTCAGATACATTAAAAAAGCTCTAGGACAAGGATTGTTATATAAAGACAAAGGTCACACAGACATTGGTGGATGTTTTGATCCAGATTGGGCAGGTTCTCCATCTGATAAACGCTCTACTTCTGGGTATTGCATCATTATTGGAGGCAATTTAGTATACTGAAAAAGTAAGAAGCGAGATGTTGTTGCCAGATCTAGTGCAGAAGCTGAATATTGAGCTATAGCCTTTACTACATGTGAGCTTATTTGGCTGAAACAACTTCTCCAAGAGTTAAAATGTGTTGAATTCAATAAAATAAATCTTATATGTGATAATCTAACTGAGCTACATATTGCCTCAAATTCAGTTTTTTCATGAAAGAACAAAATATATAGAGGTAGATTGTCATTTTATTAGGCAGAAGATTGAGTCCGGATGCATTACCACTAGCTTCGTCGGTTCAAATGACCAATTGGCAGATATTCTTACTAAATCACTTGGAGGATCTCGGATTGAATACATTTGTGGCAAGCTCGGAGCATATTACATGTATGCTCCAGCTTGACGGGGAGTGTCAAGATATTGTACCAAAATAATCTCATCCCTGATTGGGTATTTTCTTGGCCACGGGGAATATGGACAAGCTTGAAGAATTTTGTAACTCATATTTCATGAGAGGATTAAGCATATTGACATAGATTGTCATTTTGTCGGGGAGAAAATCAAATAACAACTGATTCAACCTCAATATATGCACACTACTCATTCCAAACTACGGATTTGCTTACCATAGGCTGTGGAACTACTAGATATCTACCAATCTCCAGCTTGTGGGAGAGTATGCTAATCCATTTTTGCTTTACGGTCTTTTATTTTTTCGTTTTTTGCTTTCAAGGGCATTTTCGGCCATTTCTTTTAACTTAAAGAGCTAAAGGAAAAAAATAAAACAATATCACCCCAAAATAATTCATGTGCAAATGACCCCTTGGAGGTGGGTTATGTTAGGTTGAGCTAAAATCAGTCAACATGAAAATATATTGTGCTCAATCCTTAAAATTTTGGGCAAATTGAATGGGTCACCAACCAATTTGAAAATGTTTAGCCATTTTAAAGTATCTACTTCCAATACTGGATTTAAACAAACTTAATATCTCTGTGATGCATCCACCACTAACCATAGAAATCATTTCTGCTTGTCTTAGTGGAGAATTTTAATTTGCTTTTGCAAAAGTTTTGTTTATTACGTAAATCGACCCATTCCATGTCCCAAATAACAGGAAAATTCAACTATGACACAAGCCAGTAATCTTTTGGATCCACTAATTTTAGCTTAGAATTTGTAATGATAGTGGCATAGATAAGAAATATTTTGAACGGACGATATGATGTCATTTCTAATAAGGGATTGTATGACATATTTAAGCCTTTTTCTTTTAATAATTTTGAATTTGCTTTGAAATGTGAGAATTTGAAGAGTTGGATGTTTCTATATTATAATTATGATCTAGTAATGTGACATAAATCTTTGGCCCATTGTATTTTCTTACTGTTGTAAGATGGGTTACATGCGGCACGAACAACACGTGTACCCAGAGTCTATATTTAAAGGGAGATACCGTTGCTATTTAAAGTCTCTAAACAACAACCTTATTGGCCATAATAAGTTCCTTGTAATTTATGCAACTATGGAGAAAGCGTTCACCTCTTTTCTCTTAACTTCCTTGTTGCTTCACTATGTTATGGCTAGTTCAGCCATGACCAAAACCAACATTACTACTGATCAATTGGCTCGTTTTACACTGAAATCCCAAATAGTTTCAGACCCTTTTCATTTCTTGGATGAAAGTTGGTCTTTCGCTATGTCTGTTTGCCATTGGGTTGGAGTCACTTGTGGCTCTCACCACCTGAGAGTGAAGTCCTTGAATCTGAATTTCAATTCCATAGAGGGCCAGATACCAAAAGTGATTGGAAACCTTAGAGAATTAAAGTTGAGGGGCAACAATCTCATAGGCTCTATTCCTCTGTCGCTCTCGAATGCCTCAAGGTTAGAGACTTTAGATATATCTTATAATTCACTTCAAGGAAACATTCCAGAAGAGATCGAAAATCTTCACAACATGAAACTTCTATCCATACAAGATAATCAACTTACGGGTTCTATACCTTTCATAATTTTCAATATTTCTAGAATCGTAGTCATTGCATTTAGTGGCAATAGCTTATCTGGATATCTTCCCTATGGTTATCAAATCTACCCAAGGATTCAAAACTCTATGAACATTCATTTCATTTTGTTGTCGACTTTGAATTTTTAATTCTTATTTAGTATTAAATAATAATCATTATGTTTATTCCTTGTTCTCAACATGTTGACGGCTGGTGGTAGGGATTAAGCAGCAATTTGTGTCAACAGTTAGAGGTTAATCTGCTACGACAGATCGATCATATGTTGCACCTGGCGGTTATTAATAAAAAAGGGCTATTGTTCTTATTGAGAGGGTGAAAATAAAAAGACATGTCTTTCCGTTCTGATTATTCAATATGAAAAATGTTTCGTAAATAAATAATAAGGAAATAAATGATAAACACAATTTATAACCACAATTTTAATAACTGATCGTGAATTTTTATCATTTTTGTTTTTGAATTTATTTTTTAAATTATTTATTATATAATAAAATGGTTATTATTTTATTAAGAAATTTGAAAAGGTATATTTTTTATTTATAAAATAAAAAAGTAAGCAAATTTGGATTAATGATATGATGATATAGTTATTTTTTTTAAAAAAAGTAGATTATATGTTGCAACAATTAAATTAGCTAATGCAACAGGTTCACTATGGTTGCAACAGATAATATATCTATTGTCACAGATGATTTATCTGACGCAACCTATATCGAGTCACAACGCAATAAAAGCGGTTCTTAAAAAGAACTAATTAATAATAATAATCCGAAAAGTCATGACTTATCACAATATTTCTTAATTTAATTAATTCATTACTTTTCACATTAATAAAAAAAATATAATTAATAAATGGAGGTGAACAGTTAGATTATATGTTGCAACAGATATGTTATCTGATGCAACATATTTTATATTTGTTGCAACAGATAATCTATATGTTATCACAGATGTGTTATCGGATGCAATAGATATAGAATCTGCTGCCACAACTCAATAAAAACGGTTCTTCGAAAAAACTAATTAATAATAATAATCTGAAAAATTCATGACTTATATCACAATATTTATTTTCTTAATTTAATCAAAAATGTAATTAATGTATGGAGGTGAATAGTAGCGCCTTTTTGCCTCTCATTCAAATTCAATCCTCTATAAATAGGTTGTCCTTACTCAATCGTTCATTCAAATACACTCTATTTATTTATTGCATCTCGTCTTTCATATACACTCTAGAAGATAAGATTATGTCTGACTCAGTGTGGGACATTGCTTTTCTGCAAGGCGTCGTGAATGAACTTCGGAATCAAGTTCGTGATCTGCAATGGGAACTGGGAGGAGTTAGATCAAGAATGCTCCGCTAGATACGAAGGCTGAGAAGGGCCTTACTACTTTCGGTTGAAGATTCGCCGGCTGGCAATGATGATGCTGATAATAATAATAATAATTAGACTATTATTTTTCTTTTAGTCTATTATATGTATTTTTATTTGTATTTTTTAATAAATAAATTATGTTTGATCTTTGACATTTTAATCCATATTTAATTTTGATTCTTCCTATTATCTTCTTAACAAACATGTCAATGATTCGACGTAAAAAGGAATAATTTAGAATCCAGTAGCAATAGCAAGATTTATCTGTTGGGTTTGTGGCAGGGGTTAATTTGTGTTGTTTCAAACAGATTAATCATTCGTTGCAACAGATAATTAGTCTGGTGCAACAGATAAACATCCTGATACAATAGATAAACAGTCTGATGCAACAGATAAATCTTCTGATGCAACAGATTACTCATCTGATGCAGCAGAAGATTTATCTGTTGGGTTTGTGGCAGGGGTTAATTTGTGTTGTTTCAAACAGATTAATCATTCGTTGCAACAGATAATTAGTCTGGTGCAACAGATAAACATCCTGATACAATAGATAAACAGTCTGATGCAACAGATAAATCTTCTGATGCAACAGATTACTCATCTGATGCAGCAGATAATTGATCTATTTAAATTGTGGGCACTTATGTTGGATTCATAATCGGGGTTCTATCCATTGTTGGAAAAACAGAAGTGTACCCAGATGACAAATATGAATAAAAATAATAATTTTACTTACCAAAGTCACCTATGAAGTAATGCCAAAGTGGAAAGTGATGTAGTAAACAAAATTTGACCTAAGAAATTGGTCAGATCACAGCAGTAGCACTGAACCAATAACAACAACAACAACAACAAATGGTCGACAAGAAGAAAATAAAGATGACAATGAAGTAGAAGATGATGATAATGAAATAGAAGATGATGAATAAAGCAGCAGAAACAGAAACAATTAACACCAAAGATCGCTAAGAGAGAGAGAAAACAACAATGGATGAGAAGAGAGAGAAAGACGCATTTTTTCCCTCCGTTTCTTGTTATTTTAGGTATACATTAGGATCAAAGTGTAAATTTAAAAAATTGTGAGTTATTTTTAAACTTTCCCAACTTTCTTAATACATAATAAAGTAATTGTCACCTCCAACTAATAATTAAGACTTTTGTCACATACACCTCATTTTAAAACTCTTTTGTCACCGTGGCCCAAACCCCCAAGTTAGTAGCATGCAAAATCTAAACAAAAGAGAAGATAGAAACCAACAAGAAAAATTTGACTTGAAAATAATAAGAGAAGATTACAAGTTACAACTATGATTTCTCTAAATTTAAACAACTTCATTTATTAATAATTAACTCTAATCACACATTTTTTCACCAAAAAAAAAAAGAAACTTTCATTCAAAGATTTCACTTAAATCAAAAAAGGAGAAAAAAGAAGTGAATTCTATTAAGTATGACTTTTGCATAATTGGAAAATTACCTAATTAATTTAAAAAAATCTCTAACGCTAGCACTTACTATGCAATAAGTTACTAAATTTTTGGTTCAAGCCTATAGACCTTGTTGCTTATTTTGTATTTTTTGCCTTTGACACATTGTAACCTCATGGGTCTAAGATTTTTTGATGGTGTAATCACCGAATCAACAATGACAAAAGTGGGCCAATTAGACTAATGTTTTTATATGGAAGGCTTCGTGCTTAAAGCGCAAGACCTCATCAGATCTAAAAGCATAAGAAAGGTGACTGGAAATTAATCACAATGGCATACCACAACGAATTATGTAAGAAAAGAAGATCACATCCTCTACATGGACATATTTGATATGAACATGTATGGTTTTGAGCTCGTGTTTGACAAAAGAAGGATTCCTTGCATGCACGGACAT
This sequence comes from Capsicum annuum, assembly GCF_002878395.1. Classification (NCBI taxonomy): domain Eukaryota; kingdom Viridiplantae; phylum Streptophyta; class Magnoliopsida; order Solanales; family Solanaceae; genus Capsicum; species Capsicum annuum. Next base: position 202,122 of record NW_025854804.1, read on the forward strand.
ATCTGATATGGACGTATCATATGGTGATAGTGCAATTCCTCAATCAAGGAATCAATTCAAAATCCTTGATTGAGAAGAAATCCCTTAGGTTTCCTTATAGAGCAAGAATGCAAATCAGCTGAAGGCTGTAAAAGAGAAGATTGAAGACCGAAGACCCCACACAGCTTCACGAGAAATTCTTAGTGTTTCAATCTTAGTCTCAATAAAGCTTTGTACTTCTTAGTTTGCAATAGTTACAAAAGAGAATGATCGAGTCAACTTAGTCATACCAGTTGAGACTACATCACATGATCTGAATCACAAAATAAGCTTCAGAACTTATTTACTACATTTGTACTCCAACTCTACTTTGAAAGAAGAAAATCATTGAAACCCAAGGGGACTGGAAGTAGGTACCACGTTGGTGTTCCAAACCAGGATAAATCTCTGTGTCATTTACTTATTTATCTTCTTATAAATTTAAACTTTATCTTGTGCTTAGTACTTTATTCTACAGGTGAGTTGACTGTCAAGACTAATCAGTTGACTCAGGAAAGAATTTTTCAATTCAATCCCCCCCCCCCCCCAACTTGACTTTCAATGAGGCAAATTTGTAATAATTCGTATCAATCTTATGTGTTGGTCTTTGTTTTTCGAGCTTAAATAAGGATGGGATAGTAGGTTCTAACATTCTTTTCTTTTCCCCTTTAACAATATGGGATCCTCTTTCTCTTTCACTCTCTTTCCTATTTAATCCACCAAATGATGCACAGTCCCCCTTGAGAAACTTTCCATAATATATACTCTTGAGAACATCTCTGCAGGAAAAGCAGGCACAGTTAAGCAGAAATGTAAGAAAGGGAACCTTAAAGCAACTGTAAAGTTGTTCACCGTGGAATAAGCCATTAATGTTTGCATTGAGATGGTTGTCTACCTACATTGATGGAGTATGGCCCTTTCCTGGATCCATCAGAAATGCAAGACGCTGCTGCATGCATTAGGCTGCCCTTATTATTTTGACACTAAACCTATAGATTTGATTGACTACGCTCCGCGCTAATCTAATAATAACTTATTAATGAACAAATATAAGCCTAATAATGGACTTGAATACAAGTACCATCAACATTAAAAATATTTGGAGTCTAATTTTCAAAAGCTTAAATACCATTAGCATAAAGTTACTTCAAGCACCAACGATCAAGGCAGCTAATATGAATACCAAAATTTGCAAGTGACCTTAACCTTATACTGAATCACTAACGCCTAAAGCCATCAATGTCATAATATTAGGACATCAACATTATGTTCTCTCAGTTTTGAAACCTAAACACTCTATGCCTCATCTCAATGTATTAGCAGCTTAACATTTACTGTTGTTAAAACTCATGATAATACATTATGTAAATAACTACTAATCAGTTAGTTGGTATTTTTCCATTGATTTGTTAGCCAGTGGATTAGGTGATTACTTAGTCGAATCAGTTAGCCAGCTGTCAAGTTGGTTTGTGGGCCAATCAAATAGTTAGGAGGTTGTTCGGAAACTTCTATAATACCATGTGTTAATCATGTGAGTCTATAAATAGGAGGTGATCATACATTGTATTCACTAACTTTTACTCAAAAAACTGCATTCCCAGTAACTTGTTCCCTTATCTTATCCCTTTGTTAAGCTCAAGCTCTGCTTCAATGGTAGCAATATATGAATGCTAAGAGGTGTTTTAACATGGTATCTGAGACACGCAATTATGGGACTGAAGAAACAATCTATAAAGTATAAATGTATCTGCAATACAGTAAGTTTTGCCTGAGTTTTTGTTTATGTGTTAGTGAGGTCAGAAGAACTTAGATCTCTATTTGTGACCCATAGATCTATAGTTGCAGGACATAGATTTCGAGTTTACTATGTTGTTTTTTTTATCCAAGCTTAGCTGTAATCTGTAAATTGGTCATGGCACCTAAAATTAATTCTAGTTATCCTCTGTATCTGGGAGCATCAGCTATAGCAGGAGCTGCACTGATTTCCTTCAAATTAACTGGTTTAGAGAACTATGGAATTTGGTGTAGATCTATGAAGATTGCACTCTTGGGAAAGAGGAAATATGGATTTGTACATGGTACTTGTAGCAAGGAGACATATAGAGAGGAGTTACATGATCAATGGGAGACATGTAATACAGTAGTACTCTCATGGCTAATAAGTTCAGTAAGTGCAGAATTACTCAGTGGTATTGTATATAAAACAAATGCTCATGAAGTATGGGAGGATCTTAAGGAAAGATTTGACAAGGTAAATCGCATGACATTGTACCAATTACATAGGGAAATCAATAATCTTCACCAAGGTACTGATTCAGTTTAAACTTACTTTACTAAACTGAAGAACTTATGGAGTGAACATGATACAGTCATACCAACTCCATTATGTAATTGTCCTAAGTCGAAGGAGTATGTAGAATATTTGTATCAGTTAAGGATAATACAGTTCTTGAGTGGGTTAAATAATGCATATGATCAGGCAAAAATACAAATATTGATGAAAGGAACAACACCTACACTTAATCAAGCATATGCAATAATCAGTAAGGATGAAATTTAATAGCTTGCTTGTGCTACAACTATTGGTGATAAGACTGAACCTATTGCTATGAAATTACACAAAAACAATGCAGAGGTTGGATATGGAAGTAGGAATCAAGCATCAACAAGTTTTGGAGGACAAGGCTATAAAGGTAAAAGAAGTGATTACTACAATTTTACTGGTCATACAAGGGAAAACTTCTATAAGTTGCACGGATATCCAAGTGATTAGAGGAACAAGAATAGGGGAATACCAAATAAACCATTTCACAATGGCCAAGGTAGAGCTGGTCATGGATATGGACACTTAGTTACTAGTTACAACAACAGTCAGTCATCCACTCATAACTTCTCTGGTCCTCAAGCAGAGAGCGAAGCACCAGTAGGAAGGGAGGTAAAGACATTAACAATGCTACTCTGGCCAAGGGGCAAGGATTCTCAGAGGAAGAATACAAGAAGATTATAGGACTGATTAACAAGGAAACACATGACTCTGAACAGAAAACATAACAGGTACTGTTAGTTGTTTCTCTATTCAAGTTATTTCACATGATTGGATAGTAAATTCTAAAGCCACACATCATGTAGCAGCACATAAAGGTATTTTATCATACTGTCACAAAGTGGATAATACCATATGTGATAAATTTAATCTGCGTACTAGAGCCAAGGTTGAAATAACACACATAGGAGAAACATAGGTGTTGAAGGATGAAGTTGTTGGGGATGTACTGTATGTTCTAGATTTCAAACTAAACTTGTTGTCAGTATCTAAAATTACTAAGCATCTTTCTTGCTTTGTTTCATTTTACCCTGACTTTTGTGTGTTTCAGGGCCTTCACAATGGCAAGTTGAAGGGGATTGGTAAGGAGAAAAGAGGACTATACATCCTGAAGAATGTGTGTGAAGTAAATGGAACTCTTACCAATAAGAATCATCAAAGAAAAGTTGCAGGAGTAGAAGTAAAGGTGCAGATGCATCGGTGCAGTCTATGGCATAAAAGGCTCGGACATCTTCTTCTCAAGCAATAAAGACTCTCAATCTCATAACGAATAGTAGTGATGTAGATATTCTAAATACAGTAGTGATGTAGATATTCTAAATAAGTTTCATGTTTGTCCATTAGAAAAACAAAATAGACTAGTTTTTCCTGTTAGTACTTCCAGAGCTACAAGATGTTTTGATGTTGTACATATGGACTTCTGGGGTCCTTATAAGACACCTATTTTTGACAAGAAATACTATTTCTTAACTGTTGTTGATGATCATAGTTGGTATACATGGTTACATCTATTGCAAATAAAGTCTGAGTGCATTGTATCCATACAGAACTTCTTCACTGTGATTTAGAATCAGTTTGGTGTTCAGATAAAGATACTGAGGTCAGATAATGGGACAGAGTTCATTAACTCTAAATGCAAAAAGTTGTTTCAATCCTTGGGAATCATACATCAAAGTAGTTGTCCATACACATCACAAAAAATGGTGTGGTTGAGAGAAAGAATAGACAGATACTAAATGTTGCAAGAGCATCAGGTTCAAGTCACAGATGCCTATCAGATTTTATGGGTTAAATGTTAAAGTTGTTGTATATCTCATTAACAGACTACCATCTTCAACTATAGAAGGTAAAAGTCCTTATGAGATGTTGCTTCGCAAGGTTCCGTCCTTGACACATCTAAGAGTGATTGGATGTAAATGTTATGCCTCAATATTGCCAAGAGGTGATAATCTTGCAGAAAGGGCCAAGATTGCAGTATTGATGGGCTATCTACAACTCAGAAAGGTTATATACTATTAGACTGGTTACTAATAAGCTGTTTTTTACTTAGAGATATAGTTTTCAAGGAAGATTCATTTTCTTTTATCGAGGAGCCAAGTTTAGAATCTTCTGTAGAATTTCTTACACTAAGATCTTCCACACATGATGATGCAGATTTAGAAGAAGATGCAGACAGTCACACAGGTCCTAGTGAGCCTTTACATGATTCAAAAACCAAAGATACATCAATACATGATCCTAATGGCATTCAAAAAGAAGACACTTAAAATTTTCAGAATGTAGAAAAGTCACTCTCAATACCTACAGAAGTTGAACTAAGAAGATCATCTAGAGCTACCAAACAACCTGCATGGCTAATGGATTATGCTTCACCAGGGAAGAGGATAGGAACTAGATACCCACTGGAAAATTACTTGTCTTATGCTAATACTAGTTCAAAATATCAAGATTTTGTATGCAGCTTGTCAGCAGAAGTTGAACCATAATCTTATAATGAAGCGAACAGAGATAAAAGGTGGATTGGATCCATGAAGCAGGAGATTAAAGCTCTTGAAGACAACCATACATGGGAAGTGGTTGACATTCCCTCAGACAAAAACATCATTGGATCAAAATAAGTGTACAAAATCAAGTATAAAGCCAGTGGGGAAATAGAGAGGTTTAAGGCAAGGTTGGTAGCCAAAGGTTATAGTCAACTGGAAGGGCTAGACTACCATGATACATTTTCTCCTGTAGCCAAAATGGTTACAGTAAGGAGTGTCATTACCTTAGCAGTATCAAAAGGGTGGTGCATGTACCAGATGGATGTATATAATGCTTTCCTACAAGGTGACCTAGATGAGCAGATATTTATAGAAATGCCAGATGGTTTCAGGGAGAGAAGGCAACACAAACTTTGCAGACTAATTAAGTCTTTATATGGACTTAAATAGGCATCAAGGAAATGAAATATCAAGATGACTACAGCATTGCTCAGTGCAGGTTTTACCCAAAGAAGCTATGATTATTTACTATTTACCCTAAAGAAGTCAGAAGGAATGGTGGTGATTTTAGTCTATGTAGATGATCTTCTGATAACTGCTGACCATACAAAAACATAATCAATGCAGCAAAAGGTACTTTGCACAAGCAATTCAAGCTCAAAGATCTAGGTAAACTTAAGTATTTCCTAGGTATTGAAGTGTTAAGATCTACCAGTGGAGTGATTCTGAATCAGAGAAAATTTGTCTTGGAGCTCATATTTGAAACAGGTCTTGCTAGTGCCAAACCATCCACCACCCCACTAGAGACTAATGCTAAACTAACTTCAGTTGAAGTAGATAAAGAAGTAGGTGTGAAAGTAGATGCCATTCTAAGAGATACAACATCATATCAAAGGCTTGTTGTAAAGATGATGTATGCTACAGTAACAAGGCCTGACATCAGTTAAGCAGTGCAGACATTAAGTCAATTCATGAAACAACCAAAGAAATTCCACTTGGAAACTGAAAATAGAGTGATAGGATATTTGAAAGGAATTATAGGACAAGGTATATGGCTTAAGGCACAACCTACTGCAGAATTGGTTTGTTGGTGTGACTCAGATTGGGCTGCATGTCGAAACACTAGGAGGTCTGTTATAGGTTATGTGGTGCAGTTTGGTAGTTCATTGATATCTTGGAAGTTAAAAAGCAGCACACTGTCTTTAGAAGCTCAGCTGAGGCAGAATATAGGAGCATGGCCTTAGCATTAGCAGAAGTGACATGGTTGAAAGGTCTGTTCTCAGAACTGAGGGTGTCTGTCACTAAGACTATTGTCATCTTTAGTGATAGTAAATCAGCCATCCAACTAGCTTCTAACCCCATATTTCATGAAAGAACCAAATACATTGAAGTAGACTGGCATTTTATTAGAGACAAGATCAAAGAGGGGTTGGCTCAGCCCATGTATGTGCAGACACGTCAACAAGTTCCAGACATTCTTACTAAAGGTCTCAGTCATGATCAGCATTCATACCTCCTCAGAAAGCTTGGTGTGCCCAACATTTTGCACCCTGCAGCTTGAGGGGGAGTGTTAAAACTCATGAGAATACATTATGTAAATAACTACAAATTAGTTAGTTGGTACTGTTCCATTGATTTGTTAGCTGGTGGATTAGGTGATTAGTTAGTCGAATCAGTTAGCTATCTTTCATGTTGGTTAGTGGGCCAATCAAGTAGTTAGGAGGTTCTTAGGAAACTTCTAGAAGACCATGTATTAATCATGTGAGTCTATAAATAGGAGGTGATCATACATTGTATTCACTAACTTTTACTCAAAGAACTGCATTCCCAGTAACTTGTTCCCTTCACTTATCCCTTTTTTGAGCTCCATCTCAGCTACAGTGGCAGAAATATATGAATGCTAAGAGGTGTTTCAACAACCGTCCAGACATTGCACTTCAAGGCTGCGTACACATCACCCTAACTGGACCACACTTCTGGGATTACATCAGGTATGTTGATCACTGCACTGTAATTTGTGCACTATAATGATATTGCCATTCTTCCAACTTGTAGGAAAAGTAACAAGATACTTCTTAAAGAACCATTCTCCCAATCTCCGTGTTGATAAAAAAAATATGCAACAGTCAATTTATAATCGAGAGAAAGCAACAAAATCGAATGTCACTCCCCTTATGATCGAGTACTCATGAGTAAATATTGGATTACAAAATGTTAAAAGCTTAGAACAATGAAGAAGTAACAAAATGCATCCTTCATTCCTCACGGCTATAGCCTACATTACTGTACAATAGTTAATGAATTGTAAGCTTTCTCAGGATATCACCTTCTTAATTACATTCCACGAGGAAGATCTTGCTTTGATTAGGGAGTTCGATGTATCACAGTCCATAGAGCAGGAGCTATGATAGAGAACTGTTTAATCATCCTTAAAGGACTAATAACCGACAAACATTTCCATACACTAGCAAAAATGGACAATATATTATAGGTCAAAAGGCGTCCTCAGATAAGCAATTCTTTTATTCACTTGTGCAATTACCAAATAATCTAGGTTGTAGATACATTCCATTACGTATAGAGAGATCTTGTATAAGCCAAATGAAACCTCATCTTAGGAAATTTCATATCCTTAAAGCTGGATAGAAACGAGGCTGTTACCTACTCCATATAAGTACTTGGTGTTCAGGATCTGAGATACGATGTTAAACTGAAATTCATTTAGTGTTGGTAATTGCAATACACATACAAGAATGAGTATGCAACTTATTGCTCCATCAAAGAAGCTTTACTTGCAAAATTTAGTTACGATCTTAATGCATGTTAAATCAACATATACGAGTAGAAACTACTTAAGTGAGCTCACATGTGTTATCAAGACCAAAGGCGAGAGATTCTGAAACATAAACATAAGGTATTTGAAACCAATACAAACTAACCTACTTCATAAGGATCTGGCACCAGAAGCATGGCGTTTGGTTCCATCTGCATAGTT